>NC_047526.1:24223355-24477206 GCF_902827115.2 Pseudochaenichthys georgianus
TAGAATACATATTGAGAGATTAGTTTTAAAGTATATAAAACTAAGAAATGTTAGGAAATCTACGGAACAAAAACATTACTTAAAATAATATGTTCTACATTACGCAAAATATATTTGGCCAATACTGTAACTACTGTACATGCTGGGATAAGAAATGTTCATGATAAATCAGTAGTTCATTTACATAAAGTGGTGTACAATCCACACAATTCATCAAACACCATTCATCCAGGGAGTCAGATAATACAGTATCAAATGTCCTAACTTTTCAGCAAATAAATTAAATTCTTACCCAAGTGCAATTACAAAGCTGCTTTTCATGAATTAGCCGGAAGAGTGTTAAAAATGAAGTAGTACCTACTCCAGCGATAAGGCTCTCTCTTCCAATATGTTGGAATAAAAAAAAAGATTGTTCACAGCCAACACTGCTTTGGCACTTTTTTATTCCCCGTCAAATCACTGATGTTGTGTTTGAGTCTGCTGCTGTGGAACACGTTTATTTTGCTTTCTACCAGCAGTATAGGTTTACTCCACTTTGGCCATAAAAATGAATTATCATTATTGTCAGAGAGCTGAAAGGAATGGCAAAAACCACACAGTGCAATAGGGAGACAACAGTGGTTCAACACAAAGCGTTAAAATAACATTGATTTCTCCGAAAAAGATCCCCAATCGATATTAGCACTTTTCCCGATTATATCCGACTATCGGCTTGTGAAGAAATGCTGCTGGGTAGCAGGAAAAGAGTTTACAAACTGGAAAAAATGGCTACATGCCCTAACTTAAAGTAAAAGTACAGTACATTCAGTTGACATGGAACTTCTTTTAAAAATATAGTTATGTACACTTACAGTATAGCATTCTGTATCACCAATGCAAGTACTCCTTATTTACACCTACACATGATATTTTGTTGTTTTCTATTCCTATAGTTTCCAACGGGGACACAAAAGAAGAGCAACATGGCAGTCAGGGGTCCCATCAGTCGCTGTCAGTCTCATCCTGGTACTTGGCGGTTGCTTTGATGGCACGTCCGTTTTGTAAAGGCATGTCTTCATAATCGCTTCTTTACAGAAGAAAAATAAAACATCTGCTGGTTTATACACGTTCCCAACAAATGCTTCCCCCCAAACTATAGGGGGTGAGAATTTAATAAGCAATCAAGCAAATGCTTACCCGTATATAACTTCATCATCAGAGTCATTTAGCATTGAAAAAGCAGGGTTATCCTTCAACTGGGAGTCTGGAAAATAAACAAAATCAGTTAGGTTCATACTTTAATTCATTATCGTATCCACTGTGTTTTAAATTGTGCTGTATTACCAACCATAAAGTGCATTTTTGGAGGGGGAATACACAAAAGCCAATGTGTACAAGTAAAAGTTGAGTAGACCATAGAATGATAAAAATTCAGCTGGTATGTCTGGAGTTAAGGAACCATTTATCACTTTTAAAATAATCAACATGGTGTCTCACATGGAATATTGAAGTGAAGTCATTGTCTAAAAATAAAATATTTTTGGAAAGGATATAGTTCTGGTAATGAGTAGACAGTGCAGCGACAAAATTGTTTTGGAGAGCCTTGGCACCAAACCTCAGGTAGAGAATGACCATGCTGGAGGACAAAGAGAAACAGCGTCATTTAAAACCAAATCAACCACAAATAGGCTTTTAAACAGGCCTCTTAGGATTGACTTAAAACGTACCTTATAACAAGGACCACAAAGGTCAGCGCTGTCAAAAACCGGAGCCGGAGATCTAGTGATAGAAAACACACCGCACGTTAATGTTACCATGGTAAAGCAATAACTGTGATTAAGTCAGATGTGTGTTGTGCTGTGATACCTGAGTAAGGCATGTTCTTCAGTTCAGAACAAGCTCTGACGACCAGGAAGATCAGGTAAAGAATGTAGAAGGCAACTACAATCAGGAAGAAGACCTTCATACCCTGCAGAAATATATTGGGTCTTTATTAAACTGATGGGAAAAATAAGACAAACATTGAGGGGTGAATTCACAAAAAACAATGCAAGGCTTTTGCAGGCGCTAAACCTAACCACCAATAAGAAAAACAATTATCTGAAAAGTAGCCACTAATACAGCCCTACAGTAACTGCAATGCCTAGCAGATAGTGTATCGATGCTCCTGTGCTATTTGAACCGATTTACATTCAGTGTTAAATTGTCCCATTTCTGGCAAATTAGCCCAACAGTCCAATCCACAAAGATCAGCGCTAACAGCCACACAGTTACAGTCAAATTAATAGCGTCTTCATTGTGTGTTCATTAGGTTAGTCCCATCCACACTCCAGTGATTATGGAAGCCGATTGAGACCAGACAATGACATCGTAATACTTGTTTTCAAATTAATACATTTTGGGAAAGAGAGAGATAAATGTATAAAGATTCCCTACATGTCTTTTATGAAAACACATGAGAATATTGAAAACAGAGCTTTATATGGAGCAGATAGTGGGTACTGATGCGGGTGCTATCAGCAGACGCAGTCCATTCTTTGTGAATTTTCCCCTGGCTGTATCAAATATAACAGTCCTGTCCAAAAACCTGTACCACAACCTTAACCATTTAAAAAAAGAGTCTTACCTGAAAGTTCACTATGTCCACTTTATACTGATAGGTAGGGTCTTGGAGTTCATTGACCCTGCAAATACAGAGGAAGGGAGTAGATGTATTCAGTCCTGTTGTGATTAACATTATTAATCAGGCTGTTAGTGGACAGTTGGGTCAGACTTACGTTTGCCATATGCCCAGTGTGACAGCTGAGAGCCACAGGAGCCCTACAATGACCAGCTTAGGAAGGTAGAAGGTCAGACATTTCCTCTCACCCTGTGGAAACAACATAAACACATGAAATAAGATTTGTAAAAGCTTAAAATGAGAGGAAACCCTTATATCAGACTGTGAAGATGTCCAGGAAGACCAAGAATGCCACAGCTGAAGCAACTGTTGAAGTCCAGCGGTACCTGGCCAAACCAAATATCGGACGCTTGGAGGACCCTCTGAACTACTGGCAGACACAAAAACATGTTTATCCAAACCTGCATAAACTTGCAGTCACTTTTTTGTGCACACCTGCTTCCTCAGTCCCGTGTGAAAGGTTCTTTTCAAAGGCAGGAGAAGTTGTGTCAAAGAAAAGAAATCGCCTAAGCCCGAAAACTGTGGAAAAAATATTGTTTTTAAACAAAAACCAATAAAAATTGTTCCATGAATCACAAGCATTTTCACTGCCCTTTGCAAAGTCACACAAGCATATTCACTGCCCTCTGCAAAGTCACAAGCATATTCACTGCCCTCTGCAAAGTCACAAGCATATTCACTGCCCTTTGCAAAGTCACACAAGCATATTCACTGCCCTTTGCAAAGTCACACAAGCATATTCACTGCCCTTTGCAAAGTCACACAAGCATATTCACTGCCCTCTGCAAAGTCACACAAGCATATTCACTAGGGCTGTGCATCTTCACTGGTCTCACGATTCGATTACGATTATCCTGTCAACGATTCGATATCCCGGTGCATCACGATTCATACCAATGCGTTGCATCCTCAATTTTCTATATTACTGCACATGGCTTATTTTTCATCAATGCCTACATGCAGTAAATACATATGAACTCTCTTTTTATTATTTAGAAAGTGCTTCAGAAATCAATAACATAAATGTCTTGACATTAATTTATAAACCAAAATAAATTAATTGTATAGGTCTAGCCTCCGTGTGTGAAGTTGTTCCATCCTCAAAAACAAAAAGCTAATGCTTCTGCAGTCTAGCTGCAGCTTCTAGCCACGGTCTTCTGTTAAGAAAGGACACTGAAGGTCCTGAATGTGGCATCACACACAGGACTTGAGTCTGAACACAGCAGACAACAGGAGTATTTACAACAGCATATACAAACAAAAATACTGTATGTGGGTGCACACTTACATTCTCTGTTTTACTGTTACATAAATCCCATGACTGTATGAGATTAAATTAGCTTCATTATATCTCAGTGATTAAGTGAATAATAAAGTTTCTATCGGGTCACTATCAGCCTGTCACTCATTATTTTCAGGGAGGGGGCGGGGCTTGGAGGAACAGAGGAGACGGTGATCGCGGAAGCTTTTTTCCTCCTGCCTTCACAAACTTTACACATGTATATATCGTCTGAAAATTGCTAGAGGACATTCATACTCTGCAATCCAAGACTTCATTAAATCCACCAAAAACCTGACATGATTGTAACGCGATTATTTTTGAAAAACATAAATCCCTGTGCCGCAGCGACACGGAGTGATTCAGAGCGGGTCTTTCTGCTGTTGGTTCTGGACTGGTGTTCTTGTGTTGGTGGATAAAGCAGACTGCTCCGTGTTGCTGTGCCGCTGTGCCGTTGTCACGTCTGTTCCCTGATCTCTGCGTCACAGACCGATTTGATATTAAAGTGACAGAAAAAACGTTATAGTAAAGCCGCGGCCGGAAAATCAGGAAGCAACGTTACTACTCTATAACCGATAATCTTCCGTCACTGCATCGAGACCGAATCGTCCACATCGCAATGCATCATAGAAACGATTATTTTCAACACCCCTAATATTCACTGCCCTTTGCAAAGTCACACAAGCATATTCACTGCCCTCTGCAAAGTAACACAAGCATATTCACTGCCCTCTGCAAAGTCACACAAGCATATTCACTGCCCTCTGCAAAGTCACACAAGCATATTCAATGCCCTCTGCAAAGTCACACAAGCATATTCAATGCCCTCTGCAAAGTCACACAAGCATATTCAATGCCCTCTGCAAAGTCACACAAGCATATTCACTGCCCTCTGCAAAGTCACACAAGCATATTCACTGCCCTCTGCAAAGTCACACAAGCATATTCACTGCCCTCTGCAAAGTTAAACCCCTCTTCTTTTCCAGTTTTCGAACATATATTGCTTATTTTGTCTTTATAGAAGGCAGCAGACATTTACATGTATTTATATATAGATATAACAACAAGATACTGTGTTGATACATTGTTTTTATTATTATATACACAGTCATTTTAAAACACTTACTGGTGCAAAATTCTGTTAATACAGGATTACAAATACATTTTACATATTTTACACTTTTGTATCATTATTTCCAGTATTTTTAGTATGTCAAAGATTCCAAATAATATTTGGCTGTTTTACACCTGTTCACCAACAGGGGGTCTTGTGTGCACATGAAGCTCATGATGAAGCCTCAGATTAACCTTTTAGTGAACCGATTTGCTGGAAGCAGAAAGTGCTTTAGATCGGTTGAACCACAATGTTCATATTACCCATGGATGTATAATAAGAACCATATTACCCCTCCTGTACCCGGGCCCGGTGACACGATGGAATTAAGAGAGCTCAGACCCTCACTTATATAGAGGTTGGAACATGTTTTAAGTATAAATAAATAAAAGCATAAATAAAAGTAGGAATAAAAACATCAATGAATGAATAAATACAGGAATAAATAGCGTGCAGTGTTTTCAGATGAATTCAGTGTGTGTGCTGTGGCTCAGCTGGAAAGCAGTTGACTCATGACCGCAGGGTCCCTGGTTCAACGACTGGTCAATACGTCTTTTTTTTTTTTAGAAAACCTACAGCTAAATGAGAGGCTTTTCAATCACAATCATTAAACTGGAATAAAAACAATATTGTTAACATGAAAATATGATATAATGTTCGTTGCTTAGAGTTATTCTAAGGCTTTACTCATTGGGAACTCGGTATGAGATAGAGCACACTGTTGAGATGTCCAATCTGCCTGTTTTACACACTTTGGGTTGTGTTCAGATGAAGCCCATGATGAAGCCTCATGAGATGAACCCTTTTGCGAACCAATTGGCTGGAAAGCTTAAAAGCTTCATAAGGCTTCATCTCGCCATCACTAGTTATTGCCAGTCACGCATGTGCAGTTCGTACGTTCTCGGCTGAAGTCTTTGCGGTGTCTGGTTCCAGTGCAACACATGGCCAACACTAGGGCTGCAACAACTAATCGACTTAATCGATTAAAATCGACGACCAAATTAGTTGCCAACTAATTTGGTCGTCGATTCGTTGGTGACGTCATCACGTGTTTTACGCGCGGACGTAATCACGTTTTTTTACGCGGTAACGTCATCACCGGTGTTTTACGCGCTTACATGTAGATATTAATATACTGGAGTTTGATAAGAGGAATAGCCCGCTAAAAAACCGAGAGAGAACAAGAAGCGTAATGGCAACATCTAAATCGAAAACCTCAAAAGTGTGGGATCATTTCATACTTGACAATGTGAAAAAGGTTGTTAAGTGCAACATTTGCAAAGGCGATCTAGCCTGGCATGGGAGCACTTCATCAATGATGGAACATCTAAAAAGAAAGCATGTCGGAGTTCTGGAAGATGACTCCACTCGGTAAGTCAACTAGCAGTAGCTAGCCAATGTTTAAATTGCATATCCTTGAACACAACTTCAGTTTTGATCACAAACCAGCAGGTAAGACGTATTTATATATATATATATATATATATATATATATATATATATATATGGCTCTGTAAACAGAAGTTGTTTTCTTGCTCTTTCCTGGCTAGTTCAGTGAGTTTGAAGTAGAAAAGATCGCTTTTGCCAGTTATGTGCTGAATTAGCACCGAGCTAACGCTACATTAGCAGTTAGCACGTCTTACAATAGCGGAGTTTCTTCCCGTTAAGTGGGTACAATTTAATATATGGTCCCCGGGTAGGGGACGTATCAGATATTAAACTGATAAGAACAGATACTACACTTGATCTTAGCCAAAAGGCCGAGAAGCGATACTGCAAATGGGCCAGCAGGAAAGGTGTGATTCTCTGCACTGTTACTTTAAGTGATGGTTCAACATATTTATTTTAATTACAAAAAACAAAGCAACAAAAGGAAACATGCTTTTTCATGTTATAGAAACATTCACCACCAATACATGCATCAACAGGACACTTTTGTTAAAAAATGTTATGATAGTGAAGTGAGTTTAAGTTATTTCTAGTCACATGATGTCCTTCTAGCCAATTAGCCATCACTACTTAAGTGCCTTAAAATGCATAGCTACTCCAGGACTATTGTATTTGACTGCATTGAATTTGTAGACATTAAATTAATTAATTTAATAACATTGGCTTCTATGCCAACACTACAGAATTAATACATAAATATCTTAAATAGAGTCAAATATACGGTGTTTTTCAGGCTGTGAAACTACTTTAGCAACATCATATTACATTTTGGGAATGAGCAGAACCATAGAAAAGAAAAACAGATTTAATCAAATAGTGTTATTATTCAGAACATGTTAAGTATTATGTTTTCAACCATTGAAAGGGCAATGAAGTAAGTTGTACAATATCATTGGTCACGCAAGCATGCGAGTAACTTTCAACATGTTGTCATTTTATCCTCAATTCCTATATTACATTTTAAGGAGTAATGATGGTCTCTCGGTGTTTTTATATTAGACATTTAGAGGGGGTGCACCGTTCCTGGAGGTACTGCAATACCAGGTCGATGCGTGGAGTGGACGGAGCAAGCCCCTATTCCATCTCCCTATTCCAAAAATCAATTTAATATATGGTCCCCGGGTAGGGGACGTATCAGATATTAAACTGATAAGAACAGATACTACACTTGATCTTAGCCAAAAGGCCGAGAAGCGATACTGCAAATGGGCCAGCAGGAAAGGTGTGATTCTCTGCACTGTTACTTTAAGTGATGGTTCAACATATTTATTTTAATTACAAAAAACAAAGCAACAAAAGGAAACATGCTTTTTCATGTTATAGAAACATTCACCACCAATACATGCATCAACAGGACACTTTTGTTAAAAAATGTTATGATAGTGAAGTGAGTTTAAGTTATTTCTAGTCACATGATGTCCTTCTAGCCAATTAGCCATCACTACTTAAGTGCCTTAAAATGCATAGCTACTCCAGGACTATTGTATTTGACTGCATTGAATTTGTAGACATTAAATTAATTAATTTAATAACATTGGCTTCTATGCCAACACTACAGAATTAATACATAAATATCTTAAATAGAGTCAAATATACGGTGTTTTTCAGGCTGTGAAACTACTTTAGCAACATCATATTACATTTTGGGAATGAGCAGAACCATAGAAAAGAAAAACAGATTTAATCAAATAGTGTTATTATTCAGAACATGTTAAGTATTATGTTTTCAACCATTGAAAGGGCAATGAAGTAAGTTGTACAATATCATTGGTCACGCAAGCATGCGAGTAACTTTCAACATGTTGTCATTTTATCCTCAATTCCTATATTACATTTTAAGGAGTAATGATGGTCTCTCGGTGTTTTTATATTAGACATTTAGAGGGGGTGCACCGTTCCTGGAGGTACTGCAATACCAGGTCGATGCGTGGAGTGGACGGAGCAAGCCCCTGTTCCATCTCCCTATTCCAAAAATCAATTTAATATATGGTCCCCGGGTAGGGGACGTATCAGATATTAAACTGATAAGAACAGATACTACACTTGATCTTAGCCAAAAGGCCGAGAAGCGATACTGCAAATGGGCCAGCAGGAAAGGTGTGATTCTCTGCACTGTTACTTTCAGAAACGGTTCAACTGTTTTTTTTATAATTACAGAAAACACAGCAACTAAAGAAAAACGCGCGTTTCTAAGTCATAGTAAGATTCACCACCAATACATGCATACGATCGCATACTTTTGTTGAAGAACGTTACGGTAGTTAAGCCAGTGTATACTATTTCTGGTCACGTGATGCTCTTTTGACCAATAAGGCATCCCTAACAAAGAGTACCTTAAAATGCTTTCTATATCTTTAATATATGTACAAGCGTTTCTTTATTCAGTCAAAAAAATACGTTTAAGACAAAGAATAACTATTTATAAAGACGGGTGTGTGTGGTATACGAAGGAGCAGAATTAAAACATTTGAGATGTAGTGCCACAAAGATACATAGAGGTCTGTCTCCCTCTTGAGACGGAACTACAAAACTGAAGTAGGTAACTTCAGCAGCTCATAAATTCGTCGTGCACTTTGTATTGCAGTCAGAACATATTCCAATACCGGCAAATGTGCCACAATAATTATCTGAAAATGTGCTAAACCCGTTTAAATATCACAGAAACAGTACAATTACACCATGGATATTGTAAAACTCATGACACGGACACCGTGATACAAGCGCTCAACAAAACGTGCACAACATCCGGTTAGTCGGTTCAAAATAAACGTCAAAATAAGAGTCCATTTCAAGGCAGAAGGAAAAACTGTAAATTAGTTCACCTTTTTTTGAAAATTTTATTTCAAACTGAGAAAGTTGATTAGATATTTAATGCCAACCCGTTTAAGCAACACTTAAAGGTGGGGTAGGTAATTTTGGAGAAACCAGCTCGAGTGCGCTAGAATTTGAACACAAATCTGACACTTCCACACAGAGCCCCTCCTCCAACACACACGAACGCGCACGAGATAAATAGGTGCACAGATGGAAGGCTGACAGGCCATCCAGTTATTTTAGCCTGGCCTGCTAAAATGATTGGTCGTGCTTTCTACAGTACTACGGCTTCCACAGATGAAATTGTTTTTTGTATTTATTGTCAAAGCATTTAATATATTCATTGCTATCGGGATGTTATGAGCATTCCATGGAATATAACAAAAAGTGTTTGAAATAAATTACATACCCCACCTTTAACAATTACGTAGCATTTAATATTAACAGACTCATTATTTCGCTGCAATAGTGTGAGATTATGGTAATGGTAGTATGTAAATATAAGCTAGTTACCGTGACATTAGCTGCTTTGGGCCAAGGTCACGGAGACAGCCTTAACTGTATAGTTTAGCGATCCTTTCAGATTTAATTAGCAAGGCGTGTTCGCTAATTAGTGGCATTACATCTTAAAACAAACAGAATAAGATACATTTACGCAAAAGTAGCATAAAAATGCATATATTTCTCACACTATCACATCTCTGGCCCAAGTAGCCAGTTGCTGCTTCAGCTAGCACATCAGGTGGCCTCGTGAAGCTAGCACTTAGCTCACGTTAGCAATACAGCATAACTCGACAGAAAACACTTTAAGATTATCTTCAACATTAAATATAGTACAGAGGGATTGCGAGGATTAATATTTATATACGCCATGCAAAAAAAACCTGGTTAGTTTTAGCATTTTCCTACCTGAATTGGTCCTCTCGACAGCGACAGACCGTGGATCAACGGCTTGCAAGTGGAAAGTTATAAACTGCGTCATGTCAATGTCATGTGACAACTATTTCTAAAACTGACCAGAAGGGGAAGTGTTTACCTGTTTAAAGATATTTTGAATGCACGTACAAAGGTTTTGTTTATCAACGCTTTTAATATTTACTGGTGATTCAAATAAAACTTAAAATCACCTATTTTTTTTTTTTAAATGAGACATTATTTTGGGCTTCAGTGGGGCTGCAGCAATTACTAATAAAAAAGTTACGTTTTAGTGCTTTGATGGGGCCGGAAAAGTCATTTATATTGTTCAAATACCAAACATTTAAAAGAAAATTGTGTGTTTCTCTCAGTTTTGCAAAAGACTGTTGTTTCATGAATTCTCATCGATTGAAGGAACTCTGGTCACTTGAAGAGGGCAATGTTTATTAGATTGGACATTAAGTAGACTGACCATTTATCCAACGATCAGTAAGTGCTATACTATACATAGTTTTACGGCCAATTAGTCATTTGATAAGTTTTATCCTCGAAAATGTTGAAATGTAATGTTGTCACACATCCTTCGTGTTCAACTTTCTGCAGAATTACTACATTTACTTTTTGTACTTTCAGTACACTTTGCTGATATTACTTCTGTACATTTACTTACGTGGTATTTGCAGGACTTTAACTTGTAATGGAGATTTTTTTAAATAAATGTATTGGTACTTTTTTACTCAAGTAAAGATGCTGAATACTTCTTCCATCACTGTTTACCATTAACACAAATCACTTATGGGCGTCAGTCGATGCTCTTATTCTGAAAAAAACACGACCGGAAGTCATATTACTAAAGAAAGTTGGTTCATTTCGGAGGCAGTAGCAATGGACGAGGATCAGACAGAAGAGGAGGTGGGTTCGTAATAACTTGACTAGTAATTACATATATATGAATCAAATAGAAAACACTATTTCATCTACCATAACATTCGTTGAAGGGTGTCCTACTTTGTAACTTATATTGTTAATTGTTTGTCCAGAAAGTAGAAGACAGCCATGTCGACAGGCTAGCTTAAACTGAACTGTTTTGTTTTTAACCCGACAGACTACGTTCGTCGTTGATGAAGTGAGCAAAATAATAAAAGAGGTAAGCAAAAAGACACTGGCTTTTGATTCACCCACACAATATAGATTTTATCGGTTAACGCTAACATTTCTACCTTGTGTTAAGCAAACTGTTGGTTGCCAAGGACACAGTAACGGTTGCTATGCAACGTCATTATCTAGTATAATTTGCAGTTTAATGTATTTCAATATTCTGAATAAATTGTATTTATGCATTTTGTTCATAAAACTGTGTCGTATTTCAGTATTATTGCAATGGTATGACCTATATAGACGATTTATATACTAGTGCTGGGTGACTTAAGTTATCAAATAAATGTAGTAAAAAATACAATATTTCCCCTCTGATTTGTAGTAGATTAAAAGTTTAAAGTAGCAGTAAATACAATACAGCTTTATTTATAAAGCACTTTAAAACCTCCAGACCAAAGTGCTGTACAGTCAAATAGGAGGAAATTAACCTAATCACTTCCCACCACTGGGTTGGTCAGTTCCTAATTAATACTATGATGTTTAAATTGTCTCTGTAGTCAGTGGAAGCCACCATAGGAGCAAATGCCTACCAGCACAGCCGAGTGAACCAGTGGACCACCAGCGTAGTGGAGCAGTGCCTCAGTCAACTCAGCAAGCTGGGGAAGCCTTTCAAATATATTGGTACATACGCTGCAGCAGTAGAACAAATATATTATGATGGTTCCTTGGCTGTATGGGGTTGGTACTGAAAAATAATGTATTTTTTTCCCACAGTTACCTGTATCATCATGCAGAAAACCGGAGCAGGTCTGCAAACAGCGAGCACATGCTTCTGGGACAACTCTACTGATGGTAAAATACAATAGTGATGTTGCTTTAAATGTTTGTTTCCTCTTCTGCAAATGATCAACTTTCAAAAGCTGTATTTCTTCAGTAAATATAAATGTGTAAATGTAAAGGTCATACTAAGTTTGGTGTGCATTACACCCAACAGGAAGCTGTGTGGTGAGATGGGAGAACAAGTCCATGTACTGCATCGTCAGTGTTTTTGGGCTGGCCATCTGAACCAACTACAATGCTGTGTTTGAAATTGTTGGGCTTTTATATATTTTTCAGAACCAGTCTGTTATGTTCAGACATGCTGGCAATATTTGAATGACATCTTGTGTTTTTATATAAGTGCAATTAATTAAAACAATACTGTGCTGTATATACTTTGCTTTATTTACATGTGACATGAAATTGCTACATGTACAGCTTTTATCTCATGAAGCAACACAAATTGCAAAAACATCCAAAATATCAGGTCCCACAATATTACTTTATCACCTTGAATCAAAATGTACATTTATGTCAAAGCATTTACAAATTCAAGACTGCAGAATTTTTTTGAAGAAATGTAAAGACAAGGCACCATCTTGATTAGAATACATATTGAGAGATTAGTTTTAAAGTATATAAAACTAAGAAATGTTAGGAAATCTACGGAACAAAAACATTACTTAAAATAATATGTTCTACATTACGCAAAATATATTTGGCCAATACTGTAACTACTGTACATGCTGGGATAAGAAATGTTCATGATAAATCAGTAGTTCATTTACATAAAGTGGTGTACAATCCACACAATTCATCAAACACCATTCATCCAGGGAGTCAGATAATACAGTATCAAATGTCCTAACTTTTCAGCAAATAAATTAAATTCTTACCCAAGTGCAATTACAAAGCTGCTTTTCATGAATTAGCCGGAAGAGTGTTAAAAATGAAGTAGTACCTACTCCAGCGATAAGGCTCTCTCTTCCAATATGTTGGAATAAAAAAAAAGATTGTTCACAGCCAACACTGCTTTGGCACTTTTTTATTCCCCGTCAAATCACTGATGTTGTGTTTGAGTCTGCTGCTGTGGAACACGTTTATTTTGCTTTCTACCAGCAGTATAGGTTTACTCCACTTTGGCCATAAAAATGAATTATCATTATTGTCAGAGAGCTGAAAGGAATGGCAAAAACCACACAGTGCAATAGGGAGACAACAGTGGTTCAACACAAAGCGTTAAAATAACATTGATTTCTCCGAAAAAGATCCCCAATCGATATTAGCACTTTTCCCGATTATATCCGACTATCGGCTTGTGAAGAAATGCTGCTGGGTAGCAGGAAAAGAGTTTACAAACTGGAAAAAATGGCTACATGCCCTAACTTAAAGTAAAAGTACAGTACATTCAGTTGACATGGAACTTCTTTTAAAAATATAGTTATGTACACTTACAGTATAGCATTCTGTATCACCAATGCAAGTACTCCTTATTTACACCTACACATGATATTTTGTTGTTTTCTATTCCTATAGTTTCCAACGGGGACACAAAAGAAGAGCAACATGGCAGTCAGGGGTCCCATCAGTCGCTGTCAGTCTCATCCTGGTACTTGGCGGTTGCTTTGATGGCACGTCCGTTTTGTAAAGGCATGTCTTCATAATCGCTTCTTTACAGAAGAAAAATAAAACATCTGCTGGTTTATACACGTTCCCAACAAATGCTTCCCCCCAAACTATAGGGGGTGAGAATTTAATAAGCAATCAAGCAAATGCTTACCCGTATATAACTTCATCATCAGAGTCATTTAGCATTGAAAAAGCAGGGTTATCCTTCAACTGGGAGTCTGGAAAATAAACAAAATCAGTTAGGTTCATACTTTAATTCATTATCGTATCCACTGTGTTTTAAATTGTGCTGTATTACCAACCATAAAGTGCATTTTTGGAGGGGGAATACACAAAAGCCAATGTGTACAAGTAAAAGTTGAGTAGACCATAGAATGATAAAAATTCAGCTGGTATGTCTGGAGTTAAGGAACCATTTATCACTTTTAAAATAATCAACATGGTGTCTCACATGGAATATTGAAGTGAAGTCATTGTCTAAAAATAAAATATTTTTGGAAAGGATATAGTTCTGGTAATGAGTAGACAGTGCAGCGACAAAATTGTTTTGGAGAGCCTTGGCACCAAACCTCAGGTAGAGAATGACCATGCTGGAGGACAAAGAGAAACAGCGTCATTTAAAACCAAATCAACCACAAATAGGCTTTTAAACAGGCCTCTTAGGATTGACTTAAAACGTACCTTATAACAAGGACCACAAAGGTCAGCGCTGTCAAAAACCGGAGCCGGAGATCTAGTGATAGAAAACACACCGCACGTTAATGTTACCATGGTAAAGCAATAACTGTGATTAAGTCAGATGTGTGTTGTGCTGTGATACCTGAGTAAGGCATGTTCTTCAGTTCAGAACAAGCTCTGACGACCAGGAAGATCAGGTAAAGAATGTAGAAGGCAACTACAATCAGGAAGAAGACCTTCATACCCTGCAGAAATATATTGGGTCTTTATTAAACTGATGGGAAAAATAAGACAAACATTGAGGGGTGAATTCACAAAAAACAATGCAAGGCTTTTGCAGGCGCTAAACCTAACCACCAATAAGAAAAACAATTATCTGAAAAGTAGCCACTAATACAGCCCTACAGTAACTGCAATGCCTAGCAGATAGTGTATCGATGCTCCTGTGCTATTTGAACCGATTTACATTCAGTGTTAAATTGTCCCATTTCTGGCAAATTAGCCCAACAGTCCAATCCACAAAGATCAGCGCTAACAGCCACACAGTTACAGTCAAATTAATAGCGTCTTCATTGTGTGTTCATTAGGTTAGTCCCATCCACACTCTCCAGTGATTATGGAAGCCGATTGAGACCAGACAATGACATCGTAATACTTGTTTTCAAATTAATACATTTTGGGAAAGAGAGAGATAAATGTATAAAGATTCCCTACATGTCTTTTATGAAAACACATGAGAATATTGAAAACAGAGCTTTATATGGAGCAGATAGTGGGTACTGATGCGGGTGCTATCAGCAGACGCAGTCCATTCTTTGTGAATTTTCCCCTGGCTGTATCAAATATAACAGTCCTGTCCAAAAACCTGTACCACAACCTTAACCATTTAAAAAAAGAGTCTTACCTGAAAGTTCACTATGTCCACTTTATACTGATAGGTAGGGTCTTGGAGTTCATTGACCCTGCAAATACAGAGGAAGGGAGTAGATGTATTCAGTCCTGTTGTGATTAACATTATTAATCAGGCTGTTAGTGGACAGTTGGGTCAGACTTACGTTTGCCATATGCCCAGTGTGACAGCTGAGAGCCACAGGAGCCCTACAATGACCAGCTTAGGAAGGTAGAAGGTCAGACATTTCCTCTCACCCTGTGGAAACAACATAAACACATGAAATAAGATTTGTAAAAGCTTAAAATGAGAGGAAACCCTTATATGCACAATGTGTCATTTTCTGCCACTAGAGTCACTCAAACCACACAATAACAATAGAAGTTTGGGGGTGAAGTAGCCGGGGATCATGGGAGTTTTTGTCTTTGCTGTCTGCCAAATTATACAGAGGTCTCCTCCTCTCAAAAACAAACAAAAAAGCTGCTCTAAATGATCAAACACTGAATAAAACACTTTCATGATGAAAATGTATGTGTTTCTGTTGCTAAGGTTTGGTCAGCTTGTTACCTGATAACTTAAAATAAAAGCATACAACTAAACCTTTATCCAGTTAAAAAAATATAGTTACAAAATGCCTAAAAAGCATATTGTAAACATGTGGATTTAACCTGGATAAAAAGTGAATTAATGACAGCTTCCTAAAGAGAACCACAACGCCGATTAATGCACAAAGGGAATATGTGGTCATTACAAACAATCAAATGAAACCAAACATTTAGTATAATCACTGATTTCTCTAGGTTTGTAAATGTTGCGAAAATGTGGGATAATGGAAGTACAGAACGTAACAAAATATATAGGATAGATGTAACCTTATATACCTTTTAAAACTAAAGGTGTAGTACTGGACCCACCTGAACCCTGATGCCATGATAAACACAGAGCCAGAAGAGCAGCAGGGAGCACAGGAACAGAGCCTGGAAGAAAGCGTCTAACGTTCCTGGAAACCAGCTGTTCACCAGGAAGGAGAGCGGGAAAAATGGATCTGAACAACAAAAGCAACAAAACACAATTAGCAACGCACCCCACCTTTAAGTAGGACTTCTTTTACAATGAATAAGACTGATAAACATTTGCAGTTGACACATTAAAACACAGCTCTTTGATTGTGCAGATTAAAAGTTGCAGCTGCAATGATTGAAAAAGGTGATATAATGGGGAAGCCAGATTGTACAGGTTGTGTTTTAAGGGTCAAATATGAATGCTGAAGCTCACCGTTGTAGAGTAGCAGCAAAGGAAGCAGGACAGACATCCACTTCTGCTCTATGCCCCAATCCCTCATAGAAAACTTCCTCAGTGAGTGTGCAAACATACACTGCAACATTCAGAGAAAGAAATGTTAGTCCTGCATTAGGCAAACATTGATTGAAGTCACTGATTTACACTAGTTGGCTATCTTTCATTGCCACGCTTTGGTGACCTGGAATATTGGTTATGTGATATAAATAAAAATTCACATTTGCTCTTACCGTCACCATGAAGGTTAACACCACAAAGACAAACCGGAACCAGATCTCCACTTGCGAGAAGGTGGGGTTGTACGTTTTCCACTGAGAAAGAAACAGAAGAGTAAAAGAGGCTGTGTTGAAATGTGAGCTCAAGCCTTAATGAAAGTAAAAGTATATCAAATAGTATGCAGAAACAATATCACAGAATTTGTTTTCATGAGCTGGAAGAAGAATCCTGTCAGTGTCTTTCACTTACCGAAAACTTGACCTTGATTTCATACGTGATATTTTCAAGGCCTTTGAAGCTGACCATAACCTGGTACTGGGTGTAGTTCAGATATCCAAGATGGAGCACAATGATCTCATCACATTTCTGTAAGGAGACAGGAAACGCTGCGTCACTTCCCTTTCAATCAACAATCTAACTGTATGTTCACTGTATATCCAACAGCACTCACCACTATATTGCAACCTCATTTCATATCATAGATGACATTTCATAAATTCGCTCTGCTGCTGCTTGACTAAATGATTAATGATAAACGAGCATACTGTGAGAGAGGAAGGAGACTGGGTTTCCCGATTGTCACTTACAGCCCCGCAGTGTAGCATTCGTGATTTCTGGTGCGCGGTGTTGATGTGAATCACGCTGGCGTCCTGCATCACTCCCTTCAGCTCCACATTGATTTCTAAAGGCTGCTGGAAGTCTCCCACTGACACAGACGACAGAACATGTTGTTGTTAACAAAAGCCAGTCGTGCTTGCAAAATAAAAAGGAAGCTTTTTGAGGTGTGTCATATGTGCTCGACATTTTACGCTCATGTTAAACATCTGTAGCTCATTCTTACTATTGCTGTGTTCAGCCTGTATCAAACAGGTGAGCCATAGCTGCTGGTTGTAGGTGGTGAGCGGAGAAGAAACTAGATTGAAGGGCCCGGTCTGTAAACATACAATGAATGACATCATTAAAAAGGATACTCAAGTCATTAAACACACAGGATGTTACACATGTTATCCCAGTAGTTAGACGTGTTTGCTTATAACATAACATAAAACGTAAAGGTTTTCTTTTAACACAAAACGT
Source organism: Pseudochaenichthys georgianus (assembly GCF_902827115.2). NCBI lineage: Eukaryota > Metazoa > Chordata > Actinopteri > Perciformes > Channichthyidae > Pseudochaenichthys > Pseudochaenichthys georgianus. The sequence continues at coordinate 24,241,291 of NC_047526.1, forward strand.
ATAGGCTTCAAATTAATTTAAAGCGGAATGAATCCCAGGGTAAACAACAATGTATGTAATGATAACAAAACATCCCAATAAATCAGATTGACTTTTACCTTACCTTAACTGAGAAGTTTTTGAGAACCAACTGATCACCATTGTGCTCTTGCTCAGCAATAGTCCTAGGACCTACACAAAAAAGCAACACATGTACATGACACATTCTTTACAATCTGAACTATCCAGAAATAAGCATTGTAGTGATACAAATAAAATACAATTTTGATTGTGCCATCATGCTTGATTGCAGAAGGACTTTCTTTCTTGTATCTAAAAACCTGTGTTAAAATGACACCCAGTTTGGGCCACAGTATTGCAGACATGTTTATATTAGACATACCTGTAATCCCAATAAAGACTGTGAGGCCAAAGCAGATCAGAAAGCAAACGAAGACCAAGACAAAATGTCTTTTGGACAGGGTGTAGAGCCGCATGGGGGCCAATCTGTCATAGGAAGACATTGGTTAGAGAACACAAAAAAGCTAACGTTTATTTTGTGGTTAATTAAGGATTAAGGTTCGGATGTGTCAACACTGCTAGCGTCCATGCTAGTTTATGCTAGCAGTAACAGATGTCAGAAAACAGCTACATAGTGGTGTTTTACAGGGTCTCGCACACATATAAAACACCGGGGACAAATCCCGGGAATATCCTCTGAACAAAGCGTACACTTACAGCTCCATTTCTGTCGGTTCGCAGTCTCAATACCGAGAAAAAACGTTAAAATGTGGTAGTGAATCCACATCCGTGTAGTCCGCGTATCAACATCAGCCTGCGACGACCGGCGTAGACTACTGGAATGCAACGTCATCAAAGGGGAGGGGCCCGCATCACGTGACAGGGGCTTTCCTTTTCAGAGGGACTTGCTAAGAAGCGGTCGCGATTTAAAGCTGCTGCTCTAAGGTTAGATATAAAGGTTATATTTGTTTATGTGAACTAGTTTTATTCTGCAAAAATACGTTTTAAATATTTGTAGTATGTCGATGGTCGTATTTTCATTGAACATATTGTTCATGTCCCTCAAAAAGATTAGTAAAACAAAAAATATCCTATGTAAACATGATATGTATGCCATGCAGAAAGTGAGAACATAAAAAACCATAAAAAACAAAACAATTGCTAAAATATAATAGGAATATTTGAGGTACAGTTTGTTATCTAGATTTGCATACACAACTCACTTATTCACTCTAGTTTTCAAACTCGTTTGTACTGTTTCTGTTCTGATTTTATGTAAAGCGTATTTGAGCAATAGGAAAAGCGCTATAAAAATCCAATGTATTATTATTATTATTATTATTATTATTATTATACTTTACAGGTAATACATTACCCTTACACATGTTATAGCTTTTGTTATTGGTAAATTATTTTTGAAAACGTATGTTTACAAAGTCTATGTGACAAATCAGTAAGGGGTATTTGGCTTGTAAACATATACAGATGTATGATGTATGTTGCTCAAATGTTCTGTCATGGCTTAAATCATCCAACCATATCAAATGTTAATTTTACATTTGGAAACGTCCTTTAATTTTTCCCTAGTGCTGATAATGTCAGAAAAGTTGAGGCACAGGAACATTTCTTTGAAATATCTTTTGACAACATGAGATGAACGTCCTACGTGAGAGTCACAGGCAGCATGCGACCACGTCATACGTTAACGTCAAGCAAAAAACAAAAAATAATTAATGAACTAGTTACTTTAATTATTTTAATTAGTCTTTACATTTTAACGACAACATGAAACATTTAAAAAAAAAAAGGCCTATTATTATTCACCACCAGCTAATGGAGATACAATCCCTTCACTTGTTGCCATTGATAGGAATCCAAAGGCCTCTTTACCCCTTATAAATGTGAGATTGTCAAATATTAATACTGATACTGAGAATGTGTCTAATGCAAAGTATTCACATATTTACCTTTTTTTTAATGAATACATTTGAGGACTGCCATTTCCCTTTAGTCTGCACCATCTAAAATATAAACTAACGAGATTATGAAATGTATATAAATCCACATAATAAGCAATTAACACATCTCGTTAGCATCAACCATAATCACCAGAGAGGCTGACAATATGCTTATTGTTGGAAGGTGCAGGTTGTTAAATCCTGTCGCAGCATACAAAGCCAAACATATTTGCTTCTGTAATGCAGGGGGAAATTGATCCTCCATTGTGTGAGTAGATAAACAGGAGAGCCACCTGTAAAAGCGATCATCCCGGAAAGGTGTCAGGTCCTCCTTCAGCTCGTGGTAGGCCTCCTGGATCTTCCTGCAGAAGTACTTCAGCTCGCTGTACAGAGGGTTCTCCAGGCTGGACGAGTAGTCTGCGTCCATTATGAGACACCGAGCCGTCTGCCGGATGAAAATGGCGAAGGGGAAAACAAACCGAGGCCTGTGGACAGCAGCACAATGATGGCTGTTTTGTTAACGCCGTTTAATTGAAAATGCAGCCGAAGCTTTTTTGTTTGTGTCGGTTCAAAGGAAGAAAAAAAAGGAGAAGAGGGGGCGGAAACACACGGGAGGAGAATCACGTGATCAGAGTTCAGCACCGCGGACAGAGACACCACACACACATCTTTATCATGGGTTTATCCAAATATATTAGTCCTCCACTCACAAGCTGCCTTTTGTCTATAACCAACCATTAGTATACCTTTACATAGGCTACTCCAAATATAAAAGCATATAGAGTATATTTTTAAATATCTAAACCCAAATTAGTGTCTAGTCAGGGTGTGGAGATCCCTAATTTAGTTTTTTTGTTTGTATTTATTCAGGTTCATTCTTAAAGACAGTGCATACATAGGCCAGACTAAGCACGGTAGCTGTTTTTTTTTAAATAATAATGATGTAATGCATATCAATTACAGTCAAAGTAAAACACAGAAACGTATGCAGAACATAGGCAGAAGTAGAAACCCAGTAAATGATGGTTAATCATAGCAAAAACATACAATTCTTACACATTTGTTTGTAATTATTAAGTTTCTTTCATAAATATTAGCTATAGAAAGCTAAATTGTGAGACATTAGACTCCTTTTCACAAGTATGACTATGACTTAAAACTATAAAACATAATTGTGAAAAAGTAATGTACGCGAGTCCACGTTGTCAGGTTTGTCTGACATGGCCAGAATATATTTGGGAAATTGAGCTTACTTGACTTAGTCCTCCACCTGTGCTTTTCCTGTTATGAAATATCATAATGTTTGCTGTTTGACACAATAGAGCCACCTTGTGTAAACTCTAGTCCAATAGCTGGCAGGGTAACAATAATCCCATCTATAAATTCAACATAATACTGAATATATTTAAGAGACAGGACACATCTTATTTCGGAAACAATGACGTTTTATTCAAAAGATGCGTGACATATACAATTATAAAATAATTTACATGGCATGCCTTACTATCCATTCACTATAAACGTTCAGTCACCAAATCAGACTCAGATTCTTTTCAAGTGTTTTTGTCATTTAAGTCTACAACTACAAATACAAAGCACATACCTTTTCTAAAGAAAAGCCAAATCCTACAATATCTACAACAGGTAATCTCGTAAAATCCGTTTAAAGTGAATCCTTAACCTAAGTCCATAGAGGCAATTCTGAACATGAACTCAGTGGTTTACACTTGTGAGTGAATGATGTGTGTGTGTGTATGTGTAAGAAGCCATGAACACACACACGTTTAAAGATAATAGATTTAACACTGATGGGATTGGTAGACTGCACAGTTGAATACAGACACACCTTGACTTAACAGTTACACTCTACACAACTAGTCTACCAACTACACTAAACTGGGCACTTACTCATTCACATCTTTCCATCCAAAGCAAACTTCACAAAACACAGAAAACTTGCCCGAACCCAAACCTCGCCCCCGACCAAACCTCATCCCATCGTCTGGGCTACACTTGTAACCACCTGTTTTATCAACACAAAGAAATGTTCAGAAAATTCCACAATATACAGTATGTATAGATACTATATCTCCTTCAGGAAATAATCTCATAAATAAAATGCAACTGAGATGCTGAACTAAAAGAATGGTATCAAACTGTGGTCAAAAGTGATAACAAAGGACCCCCCCTCCCAAGAAAATATTGCACAACTAACACAGAAAATGGATATTTTCTTCATGACATGCTCATGTTCTTTTTTTGGATCAGAAGAGACTTTTTTAATTAGGTATTGTATCCCCCATCCCTACAGCCCCCACCCCCTCTGACAGACATGCATCTGGTTGTGATAAATAAAGCTCACACTAAAGAATTTAATAATCTCATCAATTCAAAGACCAAAACATAGCTGGTCCAAAGTTATACATTTCTTTATATCAAGTTACACTTTCTTCTAGGCCCATTTTTTTTACTATAAATCTTAGCACATGGATATTTTGGCACAAAGGTTTAAGGTGAATATGATCTCACCTCCCCAATATTACTGCCCTTTTTTGTTTGGCTACCAGCTTTAAGGAATATTTCAACCCCATAATGATAATTTGTACATCAATTACTCATTACGATTTACAATTTGTTGTTGTTTCTTCAAGGTTTCAAGGTCAACATGTTTGAGTTATACACAAATGATCAGTTTGAGGATGAAGTATTCCTTTAAATTGATAAAAATCTATTTATTTATTTTGGCAATGTGGCTAATAATTGACTGCCCATGCTCCTATCTTGCTCCGTGTTCTTAGTTCAACACAAAGACAAGCGTGACTGCCTTAAAGAAGAAAGAAAAAAACAGTTTTTCAGATATTAGTGTCAGCTTTCTAAATGAACAGATTTCAATAGCTTCATCCTTCATTGGAGTTCTGACTTCAAAGATTCAGTGACAATGATTTCAGCTTAAGTCTTAACTTCTTTCTGTCTGTGGTTGTAGCTGTTGAGCTGAACAGTACTACAGCGACGCTCCACACCTGAAATGACACTTAAAACACAGTGGAGACAGGCATAAACAGACATCTGTCAAAGTCACCCAAGTCTCTTTACAACATTTACATCATGACTGATATGTATTTACATGACTTCTGAAAAGAGTATGAAATGGCATAGGTGAAATATACAAAAATAATTCCTGTACCTTGCTTGTATGTTTAGTGTGTTATTTGAAGAGCAGGAGCAAACTACACACTCACTTCACAGAAGTGGCAGCAGGTGACAAATCACATCATGCCAGAGGTTAAGTTGTTCAATCCCGGCCTGGCGACTTCTTTTATGACAATGTAACTGTATGTAGGTATTTCCCTAAGTACAGGATATATCAGTCAAAGCTATTCAGTACACCCCTCCCTCCTGAATTACTCTGGACTACACAGCAATATTCAAATGCAGCCCCTAGTTCTCCCAAATAAAACAGGTAAGTTGAAAACAATGTTGACAGGGTATGAAGATTGGATATCACAAACAATGACAATAACGTTAAAATTCATATCTGAATAGATAAAGAACAAAATGTACATTACATTTAAATTAATCCATGTAGCGGAGTAACATTTCTTCTTCCTTCAAAGTCCCAGGAAACTATGTGGAAACGACTGCAGTTCAACTCATCGATATTTACTCCTCGACCTTCCGAAGTGTTTAACAGTGACACACCTTTTACTACAGTGAAAAGTGTGACCTCTTAGTAGTGCTCCTAAATGATGCATATATCTAAGCCTCAATTCCAGCCAAGATAGTATTGAGATAGTAACAAAATGAATGGCAGAGAGTAAAAACAAAAAGATCCTCCTACCCTCTGCCATTTAATAAAATTCTAAAAGCAAAAGCAGTATAATAAAGTGGTAACTGTTTCACTGAAGTTTGTACAGCAATGGATTTCAGTGCCCAGTAGTACCTGTGCGCTCTGGGAAATAAACAACTGTGATCTCCAGAGTGTGGTTTTCAAGTATTACTGCTGCTTCTTTTGAAAACTGCACCTCGACAATTCCTCTCTGTTTACAGGTTATCATGTCTATAAGCTTCTACTAGCTAAAGCAGCATTTATTTGCATGATGATTACCAAAGTTCAGCTCTTTGGCCCTACATGCATTGCAAGGAGCCACTGACTGAGGGAGACCTTGGAAAATGCAGGCAATGCTTATTGCACCAACTCTAGTGGCAGCATTGTGTAGTGCAGAATGATTGTATCTCTTTCAATGAACCCGGGCTGATTTAAGTCTCCTCTCTAAATCAAAGATTATTAATCTCAAATGAAACAACTGTGCCCCTCCAACAGATTGCATTTAAATCCCAGATATAACTCAGGGTAAGTAGGGAGGGGACATCTCATTTGAGGCGTTGAGTAACATTGGCTAAAGCCACTGCAAAGGCCTGCACAGCAGAGAAGGGATACTGAAAGTCCAGGATATAGGCATTGCCATCTATCCTGCCAAACTGCATCACCTGTGTAGAGAAACAAACAAAGAAAACAATGAATACAGATATCCCAGTGTTTCAAATAACTATACATATGAATATCGTGGAGAGAGGGATATTTTTTGATCAAAGAGCTCTCTTACCTGTCTGCCCTCCAGTTCAATTTGAAAGTTCTTGGCAGACTCCTGTGTGACGCGCCCACCAAAGTCCAGCTGGTACACCTGTGTGGCTTCATTCCACAGTGGCTGCTTGTTCGCCATGACGTACACGAAGCCCTGGCTGCCCAGCCCTCGGTCCTCCTTCTCGTTGGCCTTCCGACACTTTATCTCGTCCAGCTCATTGGCAGCCCTCAGGTTCCTCTTACTCTTCCAGCCCTTCTTACCACTCTGGCACTGATTGAGCAGCTCATCTCCGCTGATGAAGAGCTCTGGCTCACTCTCTGAACTGTCTTGGAACTCACTGTTGGCAGTGCCCTTACTCAGCTTCTTGGCCTTCAGCTGCTGCTCTTTCTGTCCCTTCAGCTTCTTCTTGTCCCTCCCTCCCAGCCTTGGACTAGAGATAAGGGAGTTGAAATCACCCAAAGCTCTGCTCTCCTTTTTCGACTTGCTCCCTTCAACCAAAGGCGGCACGTTAGCCTCCTCGGTGCGCCCATCCACTCGCTTGCGGTTTTTCTTTACGAACTTATCAGACCGCTGTGGGACAGGGCTCTCGGTCAAGGAGAGCACCTCCTGGAAGCCTTCCCCGGCGTCTGCCATGGCCTCCTGCAGCTCTACTGGTGGAGGTGGAGGGGGTGGGGGTGGAGGAGGAGGCGAAAGGACATTTTTGTCTACTGCCATGTGGGAAGCTTTGGGTGGTAGTGGCACTGCAGGACTGGACATAGGAGGGCAAGAGTTATATGTACCCCAAGGAGTGTGGAGGGCAATGGAGGGAATAGGGAGGCCGGCACAAGAACTTCCTCCTGGATACAGGGGTGGAAGAGGGCAGCAGGTGAGGTTTGCCAGGTTTGCATGGTAACCAGGCGGTAAGACAAGGGTTGCATCCTGCTGTGAGAAGGGTACTGGTGCAACAAGCTCCTTTGGGGAGGAGCAGGGGCGTGGAGACCCTTGGATGGGCTGTAGCTGGGCCCCAGGATAGGCAGAGGATGGAGGGTACTGGAGAGAGATTTGGTATCCTGCGGCTGCTGCAGCAGCTTGAAATGAAGCAGCACTTGGACTGGTGGGGGACTTTGGAGAAAGGACAAAAGGCAGCCTGGACACATCTAAGTGCTGAGCAGGGCTAAGAATAAGTGGAGGTGGTTTGTGGGGTCCGGGGGGTCCAGCAGGACTCAGGGTGGCTGTCCGTTCCTGAGGAACCCACACCTCCTCTGTGGCTGCTGGGTCCCACTGATAGGGAGGTGGGCGTTTCACAACTAGTCCTGATGCATCATTTCCTCCTAGCGCCAGATTCCTCAATGACTGGTTCAGCGTTTCATCCTCACTAAATGCTGAATTCACATAATCTGCCCTGTCTCTGTTACTTCCTCCTCCTGTGATCCCAGATCCTTCAAGAGCGCTCAGCAGGCTGTAAGAGGACTGCGAGGCCAGAGAAGTGGTGCTGTTGGAGTGAACAATGACTGTGCTGTGTGGTGCCCCGTTGCCCGGAGGGAAATCCTGCCTGATTATAGTTCCTCCAGCTATTCCATTAGTGCTCCCTGGGGCAGTGCTTCCGACACTAGATCCACTGCTACACTGACTGCACGTGTATAAGGCTGTTGGCACCCTCTGCTGGAAGGAGGCTGCTAGTGCACTACTACTACTGTTCTTAGCCTTCGGAGGCAGTGGTCTGGGCGCCTCCAGCATCTGAGAGACTTTGAGAGCGGCCTCTCGGCTGTTCCTCCTGAGAGTGGCGTGGATCAAACTGCTGTCAAGCCTCTGACCAGGGTTCCTGCCAACAGCACTATTCTGATTAGCCGGGTCAGGGTACGGGGGCGGGTCTCCGCTGGGTATGGAATAGCGAGGTGCGGTGAGTCTGTTGAGTGTGGCAGAGGCGTAGGGAAGCTGGTTCTTCTTGTCAGCTGAGGAGGAGGTGACCCTGAGAGTGGCGGAGCTGCCAGGTCCCTGGAGTGTGTACACATTCTGATTGCAGACAAGGCGTGTTCGAGGACGACATACTTCCTCCACATTGCCACTGCTGTCAAATGTTGTTATCCTCTCATATCCCAGGGGTGTGGGGTACTGAGCTTGTTGCTGACCTGAAGGATAAAGTGAGAACTCGCCCTTCTTTAGTGACAGTTCTCCAGGGGGAGGAGTCCCACTGGGGCCCCCTACTGATCCAGATGCAAGACTGGAGGCTGCAGCGGATGCTGAGGCGGCAGCAGCTGCTGCAGCTGCTACAGCGGCAGCCACTGTCCCGGGGTAGGGGGGCGGGGGGTTCATCTTACTGAGCTCCAGAGGGGCACTAAACACCAATGTATCGCCTTCAGCCAGCTGTTGAGTTTGCCGCATGCTTTTGATTTTCAGGAGGTGCTCGTGTTCAACCCCCAATGCTCTCTCAACCACTAAATCAGCAGGTGGATGAGGGCTCTGTATCTGCAGCGCCCCCTGCTGGAGCATCGCTGCACCTGAAGTCTGTCCGGATGACATGGAGGTAACAGGGATCTGAATTTGGAGAGGCTGCTGAAGTGGATGATGGTGCTGCTGCTGGTGCTGCTGCTGCTGCTGGTGCTGCTGCTGCTGCTGCTGCTGCTGATGTTGTTGCATCTGATGCTGCGTTTGATGTTGGTGGTGCATTTGTTGCTGCAGTTGCTGCTGAATGTGTTGATGCTGCTGTTGAATGTGTTGCTGTTGTTGTATTTGCTGCTGGAGCTGATGTTGATGCTGCTGCTGAATGTGTTGGAGCTGCTGCTGAATGTGCTGCTGCTGAAGCTGCTGCTGCTGCTGTAAGTGTTGGTGCTGAAGCATCTGCTGCTGCTGCTGTTGGAGTTGCTGCTGTTGTTGGAGCTGATGCTGCTGCTGCTGTTGGAGTGAGTGCTGCTGCTGTTGTTGGTGGTGGGGCTGAATGTGTTGTTGTTTTTGTTGTTGTTGTTGTTGCTGTTGTTGTTGTTGTTGTTGGTGCTGCTGCTGTGGATGGTGGCTTGATTGTTGTTGTGGTTGTGAAGGATGATGAGAAGGTGGAGGTCCCACCATCAGGCGTCCGATTTCTAGTCCCCCAAAGATGACCTGCCCGGGGCTGGAGTACCTGGTGGGCACGGTGTACTGGGCTGTCAGGAGGGTGTCTTGGCTTTGGTCTGACCCACCAGCTGTGGCCCCAGCAGGGGTTGCGGTGGGATTCGTTAGGACATCCAGCTGAACATTTTGATTGGCTAGGAGTGATTGGACCAGACCAATGCTTTGGGCAGGGGACATGGCCTGGGCTGGACTATGGATGGGGGCAATAGGGATGTTGACGGTGCAGGGCGGGTTGTCATCGGTGCTCCCAGCGGGGCCGGACACAGGCAGGTCATCTTCATCCTCACTGAAGACGTTGGAGCTGAAGACGGGCAGATTGATGTAGTCCATGGAGATCTTACGCACCTCTGGCAGGTAGATGGTCATCTGTCGGGGCTGCAGATGGAGGAGGCTTGTCTTATAGATGACTAAGGAGAGAGGACCAGAGATAAAGACATCAGACTTATTTAAATGTATTTATTAATTTATCGCTAAATGCTAGTTGAAAAGTTTTTGATGGGTTACCTGCACCAAGATTAGTTGGCAAGAAAGCGGCAAGCCCCACAATCTTGAATTTTGTTCCCCAAATATTGGATGTGACCTGAGCAAGGTAATTTTGCTGCAAGATGGGCACAAAGAGAATGATTTTATATATTATGTATGTCATTCCTTAAACCTGTATTGTATTTGTTGTGCTTGAAAAGTTTATGCACACTCATCCTGTGCATAGACTTCATTACACAGCACTGATCCAGAGGAAAATAACAAATTAAGCTCAAATGATTTTACTATTACCTGAGTGATGTCATCTAAAGGAAATTCCCTCCGTGTTAGACTGGGTGACCCAATTGAGGGTTTCCGTATGGGTAACCGTGGTGACCTAGAGATCTCTTGTGTAGCACGGGAAAGTTTGGGGGATTTTCTGGGATCAATGTTGATCCTGTTGGAAAAGGGACAAACTAAGTCTCTACAGAGAAGGTAGTGAATAAAAAATAAAAAGGTTTAGGCATGCATTGAACCAAAAACAGTGCAGATTTGTTACACAATGATATATGAAGGAAGGTATCAATAATTGCTGGGATGAAACTCAAATAATCTCACTTCTGATATTACATATTTTATATAGACATTTATTAAAAAGCCAAACGTTCATTCTTGTGTTTTTAAGCTGTTGGAGGAAGCTAAGATATCTGAAAGCTCTCTGCTGTCGAAGAAGCATTTAAGCTGACGCTGAATAACTGCCTAATATGTGGGAAATTCAATGTTTATTTAAAAAGAATTGTGTAACATGTAAGCCAAACCCCCTTAATACATTTCATTTTGTGTAGAGAGAACTAAACAACCTTCCACCAATCTGTAGGTCCTTCGGTCAAAATGTCAAAGTGTCCCTGGGCAAAATACTGAGTCAGTGTTTGTGTGCATGTTAATATATACTGATGAGCAGATGGCCCCTTGTACAGCAAATATGAATTTTGTATACGAAAAAAATAAACATCAAATAAAGATGACGTGCTACAGTACACACAGGTTTCTGGTTACCTGGGCAGTTTGGGGGATTTGCTCCCTCTGGATATCTTTGGAGATTTCTTGCCAACCCAGTCGTCACTCAGCTCAATGTCACTGGAGTCAGAGCAGTTACAGCTGTCAATCATGGCAGATATCAGACTGTTGCCGTATATCTCGTCTGAGGAGAAAAGACAAGATGGGGGACGAAAAAGAGGGGTACATTTTGAGTAAATGGATTGTCGATGTGTTAATTTCAACAACAAATATTTAATGAGATGCTATAATGTGTGTTCACTGTTCACTCATTTTTAATGACATCTGATTAACTTGAGAACTACATCAGGAAGAGAAGAAGGAAAAACAAATATACAGATAAAGATGATCTCTCTACTTTGGCATTTCTGAAAATACAGATGACATTGCAGGACTACTACTCCAACAACCTGGATAAAGGCATGTTCCTCATGGATTTGTATAAAACTAACTCTATGGCACAGCATTGTTCAACATTTCTAAAGATAAATATTTAATCCCATTTGGTCCAAATCTTTGTTTCAGTAGTTTCAATTCTTCTCTTTTGCCTCATTCTTATGGAGTCAGTGAACCACTGCGGTTCCAGTTTAGGTCAAGTTAATTTATTTGATGGACATTAAAGTGTGAATGGGCTGGAACCATTTCATGGCTGGCTTCATTTATCACTGCATGGAGACGGGTGCGGGTTGATTTATGAGGAACCCAGGGGCCATCAGAGCCCCCATTAAGCAGCTTTTAATTAACATGGGCGCAGTCTGCCCTATGTGACTAAAACATAGCCACTCTCTAAGTGCCAAGTCAAGGAACTCAAATAACTGGAAAAGTACTGGAGCAGGCCGATGTGTCTGAGGAATACATTTAGCAGTTTTGTTTTACTCTTACACATACAAACATTGGGTTTTATGCTAACAGGTACAGATTTATCAACAAATCAATAAGTCGATCGACAGAAAACAATTGACAAATATTTTAATACTCAAACAAATGTTGTTTTTGTGTCTGACTGATTAGACCAACCACTCTAATCAGGAACCTGTTCTTGGTGTTGCTCTGTGAAGTTGCCAATATGAAGAAAGCGCAGTTTTACCTGTTTTCCCATCTGTCTTAGGGTCCATGATGACAAACTCTGGACGCAGTTTACTTATTCGCCGGCCTTTTAGGATGGGCACCAGACCCCCGAGGTACTCCAGGTACAGAGTGTAGCAGGGCCCCCCCACCTCAGGGTTATCCTCTGTTCGCTTCATTGTACAGTGCAGACGCTCATTTCCAGCTGTCGGGTAGCTCACAAAATCACGCATGTTGTTCGGATCAGGGATGGGGGGCTGAAAAGGAAAGGGGTGTATTTGTTATGAAGGCTTATCTCAGAAGGTGAGATCTCTGACGGAATGCAATTCATTAAGTATGTATGTTATGGTTTCAATTGATCCAGTAACCCCCTGTTCGGTGTTACCTTAATGGTGGGTACAAAAGCAGTAGTGACGTAAAAACAGAGGCGGGAAGGCATGGTGAGCTTGGCAATATCTTTTTCCTCCTTCACTGCTGTGGCGATGCCCTGCTGGCAGAGTAGCTGTAGATTGGCAACGCGGTGCTCCACTCGCACTACGTAGAGCGCCGGGCCGCATGCCAAGAACAGACGGGAGTCCCGGTGTCCCCAACACAGCGTAGTGATGGGGCGCTGCAGGGTGACAGGAGACACATGGGAGAAAGGATGAGATTGTTTTGTCACATTTACAACACTACATACTGCAATACATCATTCAAATAAAGCATGAAAGATGTAAATATTAAGGGATCTAATTGGTATGGCTGTGACATATAAGTATAGAGTCCAATCTTGACAAAGGGAAATAACAAACACATACAATTCTGAGTAATGTGACTCAGGTTTGGCCCTGTTAAAGTTCACCTGTGCTGGTGTGTCCAGTGTGTAGATGTGTTCACCCTGAACGTTGTAGAACTTAACAAGGGCGCTCCTGGTAGGGGGACAGGAGTGGTCGGAGGGGAGGAGGGCCCTCTCCATCCCGGCCACCGCAAGGAGGTCCCCCTGCGAGCACCACTGCACCACCACATCTGTAACACGAGGCACAGGAGAAAAATTCATGTAATGCAGAGTAACACATGCTAACAACATTTACCAAATAAATAAAATCCTTGAGATATCATTGAATGAAACATTATTGCACACCTTTCAGCCCGGTGCGGATGAGGGTGGGAGAGAGGTCGTCGTAGTTGTTCATCAGGCTGATGTCTCCAGATGTGAAGCTGACGGTCAGCAGTGGTTTATGACTGTGCACTATGAAGAGATAAAGGACAATTTAAACATATTGAACAGGAACTGAGAAAGCAACATAACAAAGTGGTAACAATTTAAAGTACATGGTTTCAACAGCAAAGGAATAAAACAAGTTTCCACATTTAAGTATAGTGGATGTAAATAAACTAAATCAAGGGAAGGGTTACAATTACACATCTGTGCACTGAATAAAATGCAACAATTTATTTTATGTCAACTTTATATGGCAGAACAGAGAGTAAGGAAGATAACTTATTACAACCCCAATGTAACCTGACATGTAACAAGGGAGGGTCTTCATTGATTTGTCAATACATCGATTTGTCAAGAAAGAAAGAAATCAATGGTGTGAACTCTTTTTAATCATTGATTCTTCTTTCAAGGGAAACTGCAAAACATTGCCCAGTTGCAGCTTCTCAAATATGAGGATGTGCTCATTTTCATTGTCTTGATAGTAGACTGACCATATTTAGGTTTTGGATTGTTGCCCAGACTAAACAAGCAAAAATAATGGCATCACATTGGGCATTTTCCATGAGTTATTTACTTGCATTTCCAGAGTTGGCTAAAAAAAATACCGCCCGTGTGTTTGTGTGTTCTTATTTACTCTAGAGGTAGTTGGAGGCTATTAAGAGACAGACGAGGACAGTTAATTGGCAGTTGTACATATTTGTCAGTGAGTTTCCACTGTGTACATTTAATGAGAATACACAATTTCACAAACACAGGCCCAGCACATCTCCCTGCTGCACCTATAGCTGCAAACAAGTGGCATTTTCCGTAACCTGCTATAAATAGAACACCTTCAGACAACCACCCATACGTTTTCCATTAAAACAGCCTTGAGTCTGTCCTTTCTCCTAGTCCTGCAATGACCCAAATACCAACACAAATGAATTATCCACTGCTGCTTTTGATTTCAGCCAAGGCTTAGTTACTCCTTCTTAATAATAATCCATTCAGAATGGTTTTAACATTAAATGAGACATATGCTTCTTTTGTAAATGCAGAGTGTGTGTAGTGATAATGGGTCATTATATATCATGATACAGAGATTTGGAAAGGCAGAGGAGCAGGCGGCCTGGTGTCTTAGTCATGTTTTCGACTTGAGAGATAATTCCTATCGAGGCCAATCAATTACTATTGGCTAGTTCAATTAGTTTAATTAGCGAGTTAGAGCATAATCAGGCAAGCACTTTTCAGCTTTACCACATAACCCACAGTGAAAGGAAGGGAAAAAATAGCACAGCAGGAGGAGGACAGACCCTCACCAATACAGCCTTAGCAACTGGGACTAATTAAACTCAAGAGAAAAAAGGAGGCAAAAAAGGAAAACAGGAACCAATAAAATGAGGCTGTTACGTGGGCTGGTGTACACGGTGGAAGCAGCCAGGAGGTTGGAGGGCTAACCACATGCAACTCTACTATTGTGTGACTGCTCACGTCCCAGTAAAGTAGCAGTAATCAATCTATTGGCATTAGCCACCAGATTTTCTCAGGCTTACCGTTGACTGTTTTAAATACTGCCATTGAACACGTCTGTAGGCTGTCAGCAAAGGGCACTAAAAAAGGTGAGTTATTTTAGGATTAAATTAACTATATGCTTCATGAAAATCTGAAAAGGAGGTTGGTTGGAAGAGAGTCTACAGGTGGGGTGTAAATGTTTATTTGGCAACTATTCAAACCTTTTTTTTTCTCCTCTAATGTCAACAGTAGCATAAAGTCAACTGTAGCCAGGGCTGTGCAGAATGTTTAATTTGTACACGTAAAACTTCCACTTCCGTTTTTTAGACTGAAGCCAAGAAAGCAGTTCATATTTACCTAAAAAAACTGCCTTTTTATAATGTCGTTATACAGTATAAATGTAGTTTATGGTGTTGTTAGATTGTTGCTACAACGCCCCTTGTTGTTTTATTTTTTAAAAGGCTTCACGCCAACACATATAGATTAAGGCAGAACATTTTGTATTTTGTACTAGGGTTCGATCGGGACATTAAAAGGTGAACATATTCCAATGGAGTGGATTATGTTTGAAGAAGAAACAATTGAAAATAAAGTCATAAATGTATAAGTTTTGTGTTTAGACACTACAAAGAATTCATATTTTATTTGTAGATAACGCACTTCCTTTTCCAGGTAGAACCATTGATTGTCCATAATGTAAGTGTGTCGCACACAGAGCCTGGTGACGCACCCCCTTACACTGTGACATCTGCTGCTGTTATGACAACAGCTACTGCAGCATTAAAAGCAAACAGGAGGTCTAGTGGCAGCGTCAGCCCATTGTCAGGAGAGCTCCTTCTCCACCTCCTGCCCTCCATCTTTAACCGCAGCCCCCCCACCCATCTTCCATTTGGTCACACTCTCTTGTTTTAATGCGACCCTCCCTCCCCGTCTTCACAACTGGTAGAGAAGTGGGAAATATTGGAAGAGTCATCTTCTCACTTATAAAGTTTAATAAATGATGCAGATCGCCGGTGAGATCAGCATCACAAATGACCTACCCTTCTAACGATGAGCTTCAATTAATACCTCCTATACATCGACAACCCAAGAGTATACTCCAAACTATAACATGTGTTTACCTTATTTAAGAACACATTTTACTACACTGCGTAATACTAACAGGGTAAAGCAGGCATCTCAGGATTGAAATGTAATTGTGCCAAAGACCATCAAAAGTGTTCAGAAGCACTCAGTTGAACATGTAGGTGATCCAATCCACTACTTTCATGATCATTTTTCTTTTTTACATCACATTCATTTAGTATATTATTTTATTATGAATCTAATATCGATACAGAAACAAGGCACAGTTTATGTCCACGTGTACACCTGTTTCTGCGAAATAAATATTCATGAGAACACTAGGGAGGGGAGGCTACTAATCACAATATAGTGAAACCCTACCAGCCATAACTTGTGTCCTAACCTTGTGCCCCCAATTGGAAATCTTTGCCCCTTCCCTTTGGACTAAGAGCCTGAGGAAGAATTGATGGAGTCGTAAAAGATGGCGGTAAGAGGCAGGTAGAGTAACTTATGGTCCTATGTATTTTGCACAGAAGTACTTACGTATTAAACAGCAAGACTCTCTTTTAAATTATTCAGGCCGATACATTTATTTAACGTGGTTTCAAATTGGTTATCAATAATTGTGGAATTAACTAGTATTGGTATTGACTACTAGATGTTTGGTATTGGTACATCCTTACTATGTAAACCTTTATTAGTGTCCAATCCTACATCATATTATTCAGTTGTCTACTGTAGACATGATGTAAATTGCATTTTTCGCTGTGTGTGTGTGTGTCTGAACAAGCCACAAAGAGCAGTCAATTTAAATCAAACCCCGAGCAGCTTACTTTGCAGTGGAGAGTAGTCGTCAGAATCTGTGTCGCTCTCACTGCTGTCCTCCACCAGGAAACTGGGATAGTTCCAGGACATGCTGACGATGCCATCCGACTCATGCAGCAGAATGTGGGCCAGCATGCGCCCGTGGCAGTCCATCACTATCACCTGTCCATCTGCAGTACCGAACAACACCTAGAGAGAAATAGTAAAGGGTTTTAAGGGAGAGGAATAAAGAGGAAAAAATGACACACTCTAACTTGGACTTAAAGGCAGAAGATGGAAAGGAAGCTACACTTAGAAATAGACAAGAGATGACAGATAGAGTTAAGAGAAGTGCATATCACAAGGACAACAACTTGGGGAAAGAGACATAAATGGGATGAAGAGGTGAAAAAAGACATATATCCAGACTGAAGTTTGATGATGTCCAACCTGAGATGACAATTTAACAGCATGGAAGCATAAACATAGCCTAACAAAAAAATTACACTTTCAAGACAGAGCAGGGTTGCTGTCACTCAGAGATGATCTCCCTCTGGGCCGGTCGCAGCCTTCTGAATGACAAGTCCACATACTTAAAGTGGCAAATGACAACCTAAAACTTCTAAAGCTATTCAAATCAAAGGCTTGTAAAGTGGTAGGGTGAATTGTTACAATTCTGCGGGATGTGTGCGTGTTACCTGCTGGTCATCGGGGGTCCAGATCCCACAGGTAATCTGGCTTTCCAGGTTGATCTCGGAGGACCAGTGTCTCTGCCCGCTGACTGACCCCACCAGGACAAAGCCATCGCGGTAGGAGATGAGAGCCTGAGTGCCATCATGGGACCAGGTGAAGTCACTCACCTATAGGGGCCCAGATACATGAGTTGAGTAAGGAATGATGATAATGAGATGCTAGCTTTATGATTAAAAAAACAGTTGTGTAAATCAAACAGCCTTTGATGCCATTGTAACTGTCATTCTGTTATTTAGCACTGAAACAGTTCCTCGGTTCATCAAAAAGTCGATGCACAGAAAAATTCCTTGTCGATTATTTAGATAATAATTTCGTTTAATAATAAATAACGTTTTTTTCCTTTCAATTTTTGGGGGATTTTCTTCATACTGTGAATATAGTCAATTGATTATTGAGTATGTTTACTGTAAAAATGCAATATATGAATAGCAAGAATTATGAACTGGTCGTATTTAACAACACACAAATGTTTTAGGAGGCCCAGTATGCTTAGTAGCAGGGCTCTAATGATGGCAACATGAAAATCTCCAAACAGATGTTAAGAGAAGAACGGCCTCTAGGTGCTGCTAGCAAGACATTTACACCTAGTTTCATTCCAGTTTTGTGACCAGCACTGTCAGAACATTTAAATATTGACTGCCTGTTAATGTCAGTATAAATAATACACTTGAACTGAGTGACAGTATAGTGAAAGTGTCAAATAAAGTGTTATCTGTAAATCTAAACTTTTTCTGTTCATTTGCTGTTGTTGATATGTATTTTACCCATATTACTGTTCTCTATTGTGCATCTACTTGCTTTATATATGCACTCATGTTCATGAATACAATTTGTATTTCTCAACATGCATTCCATATTCTGTTTAAATGCAAAGGAAAAATGCACTTTAAATGACACATTTTGTTCACGTCCCATTTCTGTGTAATGTATTTTACCTGGGCTCCACGGTCATTGACCAACTCCACGGACCAGCGGCCCTCATACTGGATCCAGACAAAGATTCCTCCATCTGTGTCACAGGTAGCGAGTTTCTGGAAGGGTTCATTCCACCGCACCAAGACCACCTAAAAAAAAAAATGCAGAAAATATAATGAGAGGGGAGAAAAGGGACAAAAACAATGATTATAGAGACCGTCCCGTGTCCTTCTGAATGCCATTGTCTGTGACCCTGTCAGTGTTATCTAGTGAGATAAGTATTTTCAGAGAGATATGCAAATATGTATACACAGCAGTGGCCTTTCTGTCACAGAGCTTTGCCTCTCTAACTACAACAGATAATGTGAAATGATGAACAGCACAATGCCTCGTCAGAGTGCCCTTGATCTAAACTCTGAACTCTTGCCTGAACACTCGCTGTATGGCGCTCTAAATTGGGGCGTCAGCTGAAACGGCAAAGATCCAGAAAGTTAAATCCATGCTCCAACATTTCAATGAGCTAAATTTAGCATCAAACCAGACGAAAATATACCGCAAAGTGGGTTAACCTCATTTTGAAAGAGTCTCAAAGGAGCTGAAAATATCCTGAATATTACTGACTATGAGATTCAACTATTGAATCTCTCTGCAGACTGTTGTCTATATAATCAATATGTCCGTCCTTGTTTTGTTACTTGATAATGTGAATAATGAATAGCTGATCTTGTGTTTGTTTCAATGCACCGGTTATGTTTCAATTTTTTATTCTATGAAAAGCATTGTATTTGTCTAATTGTCAATTTTGGAATTAGAGGGGAATCTAATCTAAAAGAAGTGAGACACAAAATTGTTCACTGATGCATGAACGTCCCTACAGGAAATAGTGTATTGTGGATTAAAGATCAGACCGCCTCTGACACAAGAGACTCACAGATGCATGGGTTTCTGTATTTAGTAGATATAGCTATGGATCATCATTCACTGAGATGCAAATGTATAACTGGGAGAAATCAACGATCAAAGTGATTATAATGTTTTTCTTTGTCAGCATCACCCATCTCAAAAGCACAATCTCCATCCAGCCCCCTCTACTCCCTGTATGTTTCTCTTTCTGTTCTTCCGTGGCGTGACTCAGCCTGTTCCCAGAGGAATAATCCTGAACAGGGAGCAGCTCTGCTCGCCCTAAGTGAAGCACGTGGGCTGTACACGCTCAAACACACAAAACAGGGCAGGTTTTAGTGGGGCTTACGCTGTCCGAGTGAAAGACCAACAGATCAGTGGCTGAGAGTTGGATAAGCCAGCCAGTCTTGCTCTTTTTCTCCCAACAACACCATCAGCCCCGAGCAGCAAACACTATTTTATATTCCTCTGAAGATACTGAAAAGATATGGAAAACCTGAATAAACAATTCTCCCTTCATCAAAACATCTTCAAGGTCCATATTGAGCTTAATCTTTAGGGAAAGTAAACATTGGGAAATCACAAAATCAAGGCTACGTGTGATTTTAAACCATCTTCTGTTACTACATTGATAATCAGCCCAGATTAGCAAGTGATTGATTAATCAAATCATTATACATTCGCTTCATTACATCACATTGCATTTAGCTGACGCTTTTATCCAAAGCGACTTACAATAAGTGCCTTCGACCAACAAGATACAAACTGAAGAAAACAAAATCATATAAGTAAGTACATCAGGTTTCATAGAGCTAAAACATTTCAATGCTACTCAACTAGCTTCAGATAAGCCAGTCCTTATTATTTTAGTATATAAGTGCTTTGTTAGCAATTCTTTGTTAGTAATTCTATCGCTCGAAGTGGAGTCGAAAGAGATGAGTTTTCAGTCTCCCCCGGAAGATGTGCAAGATGTGCTTCATAGTCAAAACTTGAGCAGCACGACCCAATGTTTGGAAAAGAGGCGGCAAAAAGATCTAATCTAGGTTTGATGGTAAATGATATAGTAACTGTAGATGATATAGTAACTGTAGATGAGAAATGTTGATAAATATAGTATAATAGGGTGTAAAACTAAATGATATAAATCCAGTAGATGCTTCCATGCAATAAAAGCAGCAATGCTCAGGTAACAGTTACCAATCACATTTATTCTGCAGGGTTTTCCAATAATTCCCTAATAATCACTGCAGTGCAGTGTGACATTTTCGTTGAGTTCTACTAGCTGAACTTTCAGTGCTCTGCCTCACACAAACATGTTTATATGAATACACCATGTGCAGCCCTCTAGTGCAATGAGTGAACAGAAGGATTCATCGCTCTGTTGGCCTTGCTCCCTCAGCAATAAAGTGTCCTGTGAGCCAGATTTACCGTGTTTTCCCTCCCACTCCCAGTGGTATAAATCCTAATGTTGCTCTATAGGTGTGCCTCAGCTGGCAAACTGCAGGAAGGAGGACACAATGAGAGCTGGCCTGTTGCAGCTCTGCACCTAAGGTCTGTATGTCATTCTGACTGACTTGACCGAATTCACGCACCATTAAAAAGGGCCGACCATGTATCATTCAGCCACAGCAGTCACTGGAGGCAGCGGTGCTCAGCGCGCGCAAAGCTGACAAGCTTGGGCACTAGTATTGTCAAAGATTTGTTGGAAAGACACATTTCTATGATCAAGTATCTCCTTAGGGCAGTGGTTCTCAAACTTTTTCTGTCAGGTCTCCCCTTTGGAGAAAAGAAAAAGTCGGGCCCCCCCAACACAAATAGTCAGGCTCAGTGGCGGCGCCAGAGATTTCTTTTGGGGCTGCTGTGCGGTAGCTTGACATTTCATAGAGGGTGCTCAAACATTTAGGGTTTCCCATTAATGTACCTGTCGCTACAGTGGAATTTTCTACTGCAACAATCCCCACGCACACACACAGTGTACCCGTGACTGTTACAATGAAGGCTCGATAATCAGCTCACGGCATATAGGTGTAAGCAGGGGATTTATTTTTAAGTATTGAAGTTAAATGCATCAATCTGGTGCACTTTGAGAGCAAAATGAAGAGATCTATGGATACATCTCTCAACACCCATTTGAAACAGAACTGTTAACAGATTTACTTTTTCTTTATGGATATTTTACAAATCAGCCTTTTAAACTTTATTCTTGTGTTACTGTCATATACTATTTCATACCTGTTTTTCATTTATTCTCTTATTTTTTTATAACTATAATGATCATATAAACGTGTGCCTCAGAAATAATTGTTTACATTAATGGTGACCAAAACGTTTGAGACCCACTGAGATAACACCGAGAGTTCTTTAGTTCACCGAGTCTCTCAGTCTGACAGGAGAGGACTCTCCTCCACCTTGTTGTTGAAAAAACTCCTTATATCCGTTAGCGTAGCTCGCTAGCACCAGAAGCTAACAACAACGATCTCCGGTACCGGTGCGCTCTCACTCTCTCTCGCGCGCACACAAAATGGCTCGTTCCACACACACACAGAGCCGAGCTTTAATGAAACACAGAGACCCAGACGTAATAGTACTGCATCATATTATTTTTGAATCAATAATTTTTCTACAAATTATGATTTTATTTTTTTTAATCTTTTTTTTATATATATATATATATATATATATATATATATATATATATATATATATAAAACCATTTTTCCTCCTGGTCTCTCGCGCCCCCCCTGGCATGCCTCTGCGCCCCCCACTTTGAGAACCACTGCCTTAGGGGAATACAAATCCATCTTGTTACTCCACCCGTGCACTGTCTGCAACCCCTGGTGAGCCAAAAGGATTTTCCGGATGGTATTACAGTACCCAGTACAGCTCCAACTGGTGTTGACATGAGGCTTTAGATCAGGGAGGAGTCTATGTTGCCTAATTCTTACATCATGTCTCTGCTATATAAACTAGAAAAGGGACAAAACAAAAGATAACAAATCAATAAATAAGCATAAGGTTCACACATGGTATGTATTGCATGTTCACACACTTATCTGCAGCCGCATAGAGGTGAGAATAATCTGTATTATGTGTCTGTGTAAATATAGCTCAGTGTGGAGATTAGTGTGAGCTGGTCAGGCATCCCGCGAGGGAGACAGCTGAGCACCTCGCTGTGACGCAGCGATCTGGGATATTAGACGTCATATGGAGACAGGCAGGATCAGAGTGAGAAGCCACAGGACAATGAAGGGTCAAAGGGATCACAGAAGAACAAGGTGAATGCTTGCACAAATGCAAACCTATGCAGACATATTGGTGACAATGCTCTCAAAGACCCAATCAAAGGACCTTAGAATGTTAGATACCACAATTTGACATTTAGAAAGTGGGTTACTACGTTTACAATCCCTTTCATTCTGCCCTTTGGGTAGGGCACGGCCATTGACAACTTCTCCTTGGGAAGTTGGCACCGTCTTTGCTCCTGCAGTGTCTTGCTGTAGTCATTGCGGCCCGGCCTCTTGCTGAGACTGGGAGCAGAGCTGACCCATTGGAGTCAGCAAAAGGGAGAGGACACAGTGAGAGACAGTGCAGTGTCACAGTGGTGCAGTCGTCCATGGCAATGCTTTGTTTTTAGGGTTAGGGCTTCTTTTGAAAACACACTTATGAAGGAGTAGGCTGTGTTTTCTTTTTTCACATCTTAACATGCACAAACCTAAATGACACTACACAAATTGCAAGATTAAACTGAAATCCTTTATTGGACTTTCTTTAACTAAAGCCAAGGTTACTCTGCTAAACAAGTCATAGTTAAACGAGTTAAACCTATTAAAATAGTTTATTCATTTAGGTTAAGTCTTTAATGTCTAATTTGGGAAATATGGACTGCAGCACAGCAATGAGAGAGACACCAAGACACAATTATCTATCTATATCTGGATGAAAAAAACAACATCTAGAAAAGGGACAAATTATCGCAGTTCTAAAAATACCCATTTTAAAAATAAATTCCTATGCTTTTCTTTTGAATGTGAAGCTGCTGCTGAAACTTCTTGACTAATGAAGAATAATTGGAAAGTCAAGACCCCCTGACCGACAATAAAATCTGATACAGAACTACCAAGCGAAAAGGAGCCTCTCCCTTCTCCCTCTGCCCTCTCCTGTAATTCTGGGTCTGACATGATATTAAATCAGAGGCAAAACTCAATTAAAGAGAAGAGCTGCACTGATACAAAAGCAAGGAAGCCAGAATGGGGGAAGTAGGGTCAGAGAGATTTGCAGCATGCAGAAAGGGCAACGGGACGGGACCTTCAGGAGGTAGAGTCTGAAATGTTTACGAGTAGAGCAAGCATGTGCTAAAACTAGGGCTGTGAAACTAATCATATTTTAATCGCGATTACGATTATGGCTTTCGACGATTATGAAAACAGCATAATTGACAAAATACGATTATTTTGCTGGGTACGCTTTCGCCCCTCCCTAAAAGCCCACTCGGCCACGTGGGAGTGACATGTGTTGTGAGTGTTCAGCGCGAGCGAAGATGTCAGAACAAAAGCAGCAACTCGTTAAAAAGAAGGGTAAAACTATTTCCACTATTTGCAAGTACTTTGCCATTACATTTCACATCGCTAAAGATATGTGCCCAGTTAGCACTGTTAGCAACCAGGGCTTTAAGTAACTTGTCAACACGTTGGACAAGCGTTACGTGATGCCGTCTCGGTATTATTTCAGCAGGTCTGCGCAGCCTGCACTATATGACAAATGCCGTGGGGAAGTTGAGAGAGATGTGGCTTCAGCTGACTACTTTGCCACCACAACAGACCTATGGTCTAGCCGAGGGGTGCCCAACTAGTCGATCGCGAGATGTGTCTAAAAATGGAACAACAATATTCTGTTTTATCGTTAATGTCCTGTAACATAATCTTCCTGTGCCAGAATAATGCACTTGAACGCATCAAAGTTTTGTGATTGGCCGGCGTCACGCCATGTGTCGGGGCATGGCTGAGGGTCTTCAGTACTGGTGGCACTAGACACATTGCGGCTCGCCTCGAAAGTAGACGAGAGTAGCCGATCGCAGCCGGGGGAGGTCTCAAAAAGCTCGCCTGAAGTCGGACAGCCCGGAGACGGCTTCTTCATCTTCTTCTTCTTCTCTCGGTTTTTTGGCGGATTGCAAACAACTTTAAGGTGCATACCGCCACCTCCGGAGTCGGCTTGACTCGGTTTGCATTTATAAAGAATGCACAAATGTGTTTAATCGTTAATGTCAGATATGTACTAAGTAAATACATTTGTTCCTGCTCAAGATTAGATTCAACTGTATTGTTATTGCACATATTACAGGTACTGAGACAACGAAATGCAGTTTAGCTTCGAGATACCAGCGAGCCGTTTCCCATCAAGCATTTCGCTTCCGCAGCTCGTGGAGAGCAACTGCGCCAACTCGCCTCGCCTCGCCTCGCTCTCAAGGCTGCGGGCGTCTTTGTCCCGCGAGATTTCAAAGTCTCATGTGGGCGAGCCTCCAGAGCAAGTCGGACAAAATGACTAACCATCATGCAACGCACTAGCAAGACGTTGATCGCAACTGCGCAGGTCTGCGCAGGTCTTGCTTGTCTCAAACAAGCCTAATTGGCGCAGTTGCTCTCCACGAGCTGCGGAAGCGAAATGCTTGATGGGAAACGGCTCGCTGGTATCTCGAGCTGAGCGTTCATTGGTGGTTTTTACCACGTGCTGATGATGAAACTCTCCAATTGGCTGGCAAAAGTTTGTTGTTGTTTTGTGTCAGTTTTACGTCGCCACATCCATTCCCATTTTTCATCATTGTTCCACAATGTTTATCATCATGAAATTAATATCTATATATTTTATACTATACTGCTTACCGTTTTCATACTTTATATATTTTAGCATATTCATACACACTGTTCATACTGCTCACAGGCTGATATCTAGTGTATTCATACCCCACTGTTTATTCATCATTCAATTAATTCTATATGTTATTCTGTATATTGTGTACATTACTTTCCACTTCACTGCTTGTTGCACCTGGTTAGAAGCTAAACTGCATTTCGTTGTCTCAGTACCTGTAATATGTGCAATAACAATAAAGTTTCTCTTTAAGTTAAACCAAATCATTAAAATAAAATCTATTGTAATGATTTGGTTTAACCTTATTTATTGAATACATCATTTAAAATGGCAAGATTAAATCAAATTACATCCATGTTGTACACATCATAAAGCTTAAAGTGGCAGCTAAAGAATTAACACAGCAGCAGGTCTGTTCAATTCATGCTCATGAAGCTTCATGTGTGCGGATCTGAAGGGACTGATCATTTGTAGCCTGTCCACCTATCAGTTTTGCAAACATTAAGAGGGAGGAGCATTTCTAATTATGGAACCCAGTCACTGGTGTGGTTCATCATCATGACTGAATTAACAAACCTATATAAAGCAATGGAGATCACCTTTGTCTACAGTGGGTAAAATGGAATTTCCGCCATTGCAAACCCAGCCAGTCAAGCCGACTCCGAGTCCGAGCTGTCCGACTTAAGACGAGCTGTTTGACACCTCCCCCGGCTGCGATCGGCTACTCTCGTCTACTTTCGAGGCGAGCCGCAATGTGTCTCAAACAAGCCTACTGTCTCCTGCCTGCGCTCATCTCTGAAACCAGACCATGTAAACAGGCTGGTGTTTCTTGCAAACAATCTTTAAGAGATGACATGAGCAGCCCTACCAGCATTTGCCATGGTGGCCTAAACATTTTTATTTGGTCTTGAATTGTAGTTCAACATTTATTTCCTGTTACTTCTGGAGAATCTGGACCATGACGGTTGGCCAGCCTTCAACGTTTAACTGAGTGGAATAATGAATATGTTTTACCAAAATGTTGGCTATATGTTAAGGAGTTTTCAGTAGGTTGTGACATTGCACTGCATCATATTTGATTTAATTTATTTTGGTCTAATTTATTTTTATTTATCATATTAATATATGTTTAGTATGGTTTTGTAATTGCGCTCTAACATATTTGTTGATCTTGTTTATTGGTAAAATATTATTTGTTTTAAAGTTCAATAAATGGTCAATGAATAATCGTCAAAATAATCGTGATATCAATTATTGACCCAAATAATCGTGATTATGATTTTTGCCATAATCGCACAGCCCTAGCTAAAAGTATAATCAATGTCTGATAATAGCTTCTTCATTGGGTATCACTGGGTGTGATGCAAAGCCGAGGAAGAAAGCTGCAAGACTGTGTGCGGTGGGTGATGGCAAGGTGGACACACTGACTTGCAGTTAAGTGCTTAAACATCTTATCACTTATCATATGATATATGCAGATCCTTTAGCCATTTCCCCCCCAACAGTACTGTTCTTTGAACATCGAGTACAGGGCTGATATTGTTAAGACTGATTTTACATCATATTCAATGTCAAAAAGATGAATTAGATAAATACATGCTGTTTACTGGATGTGCCTGTACACTGTTCACATGGTCACTTACAATAATGCCGCAAGGTTGTATGGATACTAAATTGGCTCTTTATTCCAAATCTATAAAAGGCTGCAATATATTTTTCCAGACTGCCCCCAAGTTGTAATGCAACAGGACATGTGCGTAAGAATCATAACATGGTTATAAATCTGCAGCATCACAAGACCATAACTGGTTTACAGTTTGCTATGATGTATTTATAAGGTTTTCCTTGGATGTATATTGGACTGTAATGTAGCGATGCATTTGAGCTGAATCAAACTGACGAGTACAGAATTGTGTCGGAGCGTGTTAGGCAAATACTGAAACTCTCTGAAATATAAACAGCAAACATAAAGTAGCACACGAAAATACATGTACAAGAAAGGCAATCTGGTACTTATATTTTCTATTTGTTGTTTTCATAGATGTTTGCTGCTTAGGCTGAAATGAGGAGCTTTAATACTGCAAATAGCAACACTAAAACAAAGTGAACCCGAGTGAGCAGATAAGTTCGTCTTTTCTGACTACAAAGATCACTTATTGCAAAAACAACTTGCACTGCACAAACCACACTGTCTCTATTGAAACATTTCTGGCAGAGAGACAAGTACACCTGGATTTGAGGAAGCAGAGGAGCCAGAGTGTTGTGCAACATGCCCTCTTCAAGAATGGATTAGCGGCACACTAATGCCATTTCCACTAAGCACTTTTGGTGAGATCATTTTAATGCAGTGAATGGGTCGTCTGCTCTTCAATCACAGCAGGTCAAGAGGTCAGGAAAGAGAAGTGCTTTAAGGAAGATGTGTAAAGGCAGAGAAGAACATGATAAGAGGATGGAGAGCTGTGGTGGAACTAATTCGAAAATGAAACCGGTGGAGATGGAAGCAGAGGTGAATGACACTGAGGAAAACTCTGAGGCCGCAGTAACCCCATTAGAAGTGATGACTTTCTTACAACTATCCTGCTACAAAACGTTCGGCCTTATTGCAGGAAAAATGATGCTGCATTGTCCCTGTCTAGCAATGTATTATTATGGTCCCCATTATGTCTAAACAGACAAGTTAGTTGCTCTGCACCACATAAGTCATCCGGCATCATCTTCACCATTTAAAAAGAACAGTACAGCTCCCAAATCAGTGCGGAATTTTGCACATGCGATCTACAGTACGAGAGATATCAACTCATTTATTTATGACCATTTTAATGCATGAAAATGTCACACTGCACAACAGATCAAATAAGTCCCAGTGTGAGTTGAACCTACATGGTGAAGTGGTAAACATGAGTACGTGCCCTTGGGTCTCTCTTCTCTTTTGGATTAGGTCCTTAGACACTTGCTCTAACGAAGAGCCTGGATCAGGCCTCAAAGGACTTCTGCCTCGGGGGAATAACCCACCCATCGGACTCATGGAAATGGTAGCGAGGTGTGTATGAATGCATGTTTTTAACTTCAGTAGTCAAACAAATCTTTCCATACATAACTTTAAAGCAGTTTCAGTCGCAACAAATCAAACAGAATGACATTGTGCTGAGGACTTTAAAAGGATGCATATTTTTAGCAACGAAAGTCACAACATCTTCCCTTGAGATTCTCCCTTAATGTTCTACTTTCTCTCTCAGCGTACATGCTTGAGAAATGTAAATTGCACTTACTTTCTAACTTGGAGCACCTACTGTTTAATGCAGCAAAGGAACTTAAACTTTAACAAAGATGCACCTGAACGCCAATGATGTTGCAGCAATGGGAAGGATTTTAAGTAAATAAGACACATGCCACCAGACTAGACCAGCCTGAATCTACAATGGACAGTATTGTGGATATTTTCACTGGAAATAAAAGTACTTAAAGCATGTATGATTGTACCGTAGACAAACGGCACAGCTAGCAGTTGACAGGATTCTGACGGACGATTCTCCCAAACTCTGAGTTGCGCCCAACATCTCCTTGTCAACATGCTGACAGTCATTGTCAAGCCTGTCTCTGATGTTCATCTCTCGTGGTGAATGATTGGACTCCCAGTGAGCATCTGCTCAGTCTGTTCAGCATCTGAGTGCAATACTAACTTATAAAACGCGCTGGATTGTCAAAAGGCGTTGATCTATTCTGATGCATGTCCCAGAGGGATTACAGTGCAGCTTCAGAAGTATAGACACATAGAAAGATGCAAAACGTGTTCCATGTTTTGTTCTAAATGTAATGCAACTGATGTGCCTGCTACTTGAGGTTAGTATCGGTTTATAAAAATAGCATCAGGTCATTTAAGGCCAAATGTTCTTTTAATAACCTTTTTATACTTTGTCTGGTTGGTTTATTTTAAGTTTTATACTTTGGTAGCAGCCATAATGTTGAAAAAAACTCTCTTCCAGAAAAAAAAAAAAAACAGAGGGAACATATTAGTTGATAATTGATCAACAGAACACTAATCAACTCGTTTGATAACTCAAATTAACAATAATAATAATAATAATAATAAAACATTGGATTTTTATAGCGCTTTTCCTAATGCTCAAAGACGCTTTACATAAATGGCTTCAGTTAAATTTCCAAGCCACAAATATTAACTGGTTATTCCAACGTACATTTCCTCTGTTTTACATCATTGTCCTCTGAATGTTGGTGGGTTTTGGATGGCTGGTCAAAAAACGATAGCTATTAGAAGACCTTACATTTGGCTCCAAGATATAGGGATGAAGATTTCAAAAGTCTTAACAATTATTTTTTACTAAGCGGTGGAAAATGTTACTGACTGTGGCATCACTAAAAATAATGTGTGTACGTTTATTATAGAATAACACAATATGCTGAATTGAAAGCGTAAAGAGTGCCTGAGCATTTCTGCTAAGCAACCAAGCTCAATGAAAAACAAAAAACATTGGATACAAAGTAGCTTTCTCATGACACCCATTGTGAAAAGATGGCCGTGGGAGACAACAAAAAGAGCATTGGCACCACACACACCTTCATCCCTTTGAAGCCGTTACCTTGTAATTATCTCTCTCAACCTAGCTGAAGGGGTATTAAATACAGAGGAGGACAAACCTACATCAGAGAGTTACAACAGGCCTTCTCATTATCTGAAGAAGATCATTAGAGCCTCCAGAATAGGAAAAACAGCAGGAAAACAGCTGAGATTGACCACAACACAAGCTGTGTTTTATCTTGAGGATAAAGGGTGACCGAAGTGCAAATCAAACCTTTTCCCCAGGGAGAGGCAGTACACCTTACAGTATTACAGTCCTCTCCCTGTCTGTCCTCGTCTTAACACTGGAGCAGATGAGTTAGTATTTGAAAGGTATTGGATCAATCAGAGGGCATGTTTCAATCGGCCAATAACAAAACACCTACAAGACCAATCAAATAACTCTCTACAAGGGGCCACTTTAAATGAATGTATACATACTGGTTTGATCAATCTAAAGCCTGCATCTTAACCTTAATCGGGTGATTCCAATAAGTATTATGTGGGTCTTGGGAAAGGCCATTTCCTCAGCAAGAGAACCAATCAGAGCCTCTGATGTGTGGCAAACAATGGTGAAACTATGTCAGAGTCGAACACTCCCCTAATAGATGTCTTACTTGTCAAAATCTTCCCTGCTCTTTACCACACTGCCTGTTTTGGGTCATGTCCAAAAGACACGTCCGTTCAGAAGCTCGCTTGCATTAGAATGATCACAGGTCTGATACGTCAACAGGAATAATGGACCAACTTAAGGATGCTGGCGTGAGTATCGATCTTGGCAGGACCAAAATCCTAAAGGATGAGTTCATGTTGCATTGTTGTCGGTGCAGTCATTCATAACATGTTTTTAGTCAATTTACGTGACACTCGTCGTCACCAACGACGACAAGTGTTCAAAGACAGAGCTGACGTTTAAAGGACAGGGATGTCATGTGACGTGTCTGAAGAGTGGGCCACTTTAACATACAGGGAAAGGTTATTCAAATGTATGACATAGCGCTTTAATCTAAAAACTGATTTTTAATACCTAGACAGGACTAACAAAATATAAATGTATTCATTTCTAGGGGTTAACGTCCTTGTTGTTGGACTGTTAATTGGACACAGCAATCTGTCCTCTCCTCATCAGAACTGGAATAGAAAATAATGTGGGTGAGTGAACCGATCTGTCATAACTCCACAACATTCATTAGGCAGTGTGATTTCCACCACTGTCAGAAACTCCAAATTATGCATAGGGTGGACAAGTGGTGGATTTCGCAATTCCTAAAGCATTTATTGATTGCTTTGCATCAAATCTAGAGTGGAGGTAGAAAGGGCATTACTTCTTTCAGTACGGGTGCGAGGATGAGGTTAAAGGGAGGTGTTGGAATGTGCTTTTCTCTCCCAGTTGCATCTGTGTTTAAAGCTACTGAAAAAGCATCTTGATGGATGCAAAAAACACAAAACATTCTGATATTTGCTTTTCTAGGACTTGGTTGAATGAATAAGAGGGAAATTATAAAAAGGTCTTAATTAAAGAAAAGAAAAAATGCACAAGCAGCTCCAATTTGTCCTTGTTTTCAGTATTATTGCAGTATAGCTGCATTTAAACAGCAATATCCATAATTCTGTCAGCAACGCGTCATCTATAACTTTAATACACAAAACATATTGTGTCATCATTCATTTGAATCAGCCCCAATAGGTGGATAAAGTGAAATACACATAACAACAAAGTGGGTCAATTTAAATGATGTAGGTGTCATGTCCTTCACACTGCATGCACCAAAATAACAAAAGGAAAATGTCAGTACTTGGACCACATTCAAGTGGGCAGAGTTAAATGACATTTCTGCTGCGCTTCAGTCACTCTCTGTGGGGATTCATCCACTCTCCCTTCAGCTGCCTTATGGAATGCTGACACAGCACCTTGCTCCATCTGACCAACTGCTCCACCCACTAAACGAGAATACGCAACCTGTGTGCAGTCTCCATTTGTGCCAGCACTGCTATATAATGACAGGAATATTCAAATACATGTCGGGCAAAAGAACTCTACATCAACTGATCTTTCCAATGACAATAAATGGCCTGAGTGCACTAGTGGTAGGAAACGTTGGAAGGGTATTACCATGATGAGAGATAAGAGTAATGCCAGAGGGTTGAGCATGGTAATATTGTGACTAAAAGCAGCGGGTAGATCAAGTGATGCCAAATAAAGAGCCACTGAGAGCAGGAAGGTCTTACTTCCAATCTAACAATACACAATTTCCCAGATTACTCCATCGTTGTAAACTGTTAAATCATCTGTTGTGATAAAACTTGAAACTCTCAGCATGCTATGGCACAGACAGGGTGAGTCACTCTTCAACTAAAGTGCACCATCTTTGTGCTAGATTATACTGTACACTTGTTGCCAAACATGCCCTCAATAAGCACAAAAGAACAGTAACTTTAAGGACATTCTTCTGCACCTGACTCTGCAGCTGGGAAAAGGGAACAGTGACCAAAAATGCATAAATAGGGAGATGCTGAAGTTGTCTTTAAAGTGTAGAGGACACTTTTAATTAGAAGAAGGGCAGATGTGTTAAGTTACTTATTACTCAAGTGCGCCATCATGGTATACAAGATATTTTTTAAGGGTATTTTTTTAGTATGTGCTATAATATAGTTTATTAGATCTGTGTATATTTTCCTGTAAATACAATAAGATCATCACACTCAAGAGCATCATTGAGATGAAATAACTTGATGGTGAGGTATATTTTGAAATAATTATTGTCAGAGGGCCACTTTGTAACTCTACAATCCTTGAAACAATATGTGTTGTTTTTATACCTTTTCAATGCAAATATCTGTAAGTTTAATTTAGTAGGAATAACCTAATATGCATTTACGGTGTCTTACCTCGCTGTTGTGTCCTCTGAGGTTGAAGTTGACTCTCTGCGGGGTGGGCCGGTCCCGTCTGCAGTGGCTGGACGTAAACGTGACCCCGACCACTCCTCGACCGTTCCCGGTAGCGAGCCAGCCCTCCTCGTAGTAACGCTTCCTGCACACCGGCTTCTCCTTCTCGCTCTTCGGCACCCGGCCCTTCCAGGACAGGCACAGGATGTTGGAGTCGCTGCAGAGGACCGGGCCATGCTCTACGGCTGCGAACATGCCAGCAGCTGTATTCTACCCCTTGGATATTTGAAAAAAGAATACCCAGAGGGAGGTTTTCGGGTGGGGTCGGTACCGTTATGAGCGCCTCTCCTCCCCTGAGGTTACTGGTTCAGTGTTGGATGTGAGACAGCGACAACGGTGCATAATACGTGCGCTTTCTCTCGGCTATCTCGGTGATTTGCAATACTGATTAAGAGGTGACCAGTAAACACTTCCCTAAAAGTATAAATGAGGTCACAAAACTGTGGACTTTAGCGATGCTGGGTTAAAGATATCATGGGCTGCAAAAGGCACTCATTCAAGTCATTGTGATGTGTTAGATCAGTGAGCTACCTTGTTGATGATGTTTCAATGACAAGGCATAAGATGACAGTACCGGAAACTTATTTGAAATTCCACTGAATGTCAGCTAATCAAAAACAAACATCCAAAAAATATCGTTGTCTTGTAAACTCATCAGCAGGAGATGCACCCATTCCCCTCAACACGTCCCAGCGCTTCTCCCAGTTGATGTTATTAACGTTTCTGTCCAATTCAGTGTGTCATTTCAGGGCTCTGTGTCCTCCTCATACGACCCCGGCCGTGTGCGAGAGGAGGAGCGGGGACTCCATCAGCTGTCAGCCCGCAGGAGAGCCACTTCTCCCGGGAACGTCATCACGTCAGCCAATCTGCCTTTTCAACCCGCCTCGGGGATCCCATGGAGGACTGCTGGAAACTAAAAAAAAGGATGTCATTATCATACAGACAATGTCGCTACCAAATAAACAAGTGTTATATTTTGTATTGCTGTTTTTTATTTAAATAAAGCGTACAAATCGACGGTGCAACAGTGTAATCGCTGGAAGCACTCACCTGACTCCCACAGCCGTAATTTAAATATTAATGCGCTAGGCTAAAATTACCTCTAATTTACCGTTACTTATCAATTTAGTTGACTATTCACCGTAGCGGAAGAATATTTAACTGATTGGTGAATAATTTAGGATAATCGTGTATAATTTTAGCTTTAGCTGTTATACTCGACGAGTTACACTGATGTACCAAAGCCACAATTAAACACGAAAACAATGTCATAAAAGAGGGGGAGAAAACTAAATTAGACAGTGATTTTAATAGCAATCTAACAAGATCCGACAGAGGAATGGGCGTCTCGATTCACGATGCTCATGACTGTCATCTGACAGTAAAATGAAACCCGATGGACATCTGGTGTACCAGCCAGACTATAATCGATATTTGAATTAGGTACATTCTCAGAGTTAGAAATAATAGCATACACACATAAAACGAACACTGGATTATAGACAGGTGATGTGACAGAGGGACATTTTCCTCCATCAAAAGATATACAGTTGCCAGTTAGGTGTAGCCTAACGTTGATGACATATCCATAGATACTATCGTTAGTAACTAACATTAAAAACAACGTTAATGGTGAAGCCCGTGAAATGATGCCAAAACAAGCCAAACACCCATCGCCGAGAGCTGACTGCTAGCTACAGATAGCTAGATCCTGGGTGTTGGTGGATCCAAACAGAGGGATGTGTGGACTTTCACGGATCAAAACATGTCAGCAGCGGAATTAATCTCCTCCGTTTTAATGTACCTTCTTTGTGCAGTGACGCTGATCTAGCCAGCCGAGATGCTCGTGAATGCAGCAGCCTGTGTTGTTGTCTCCTCCACAAAGAACAGCCAGACAGTGATAGCTAAGAGGCTAACCGAGCAGCTAGCTAGCTGAACCTGAACCACCATCAGCGGAGACTGGCTCTGTCCATCCGCCGCTGGCAACTCGTCGCTAACTGGCTACGGCTAGCACGTTAGCCGAGTGTTTATGCCAACGTTGTTTTCAATGTTAGCACGTCGTTCTTAATGATACAAGCATGTCAGTGTCGCAGTGGGCACAACGGAAAAGTAATGTCAGACCTGCCGTCAACAAAGCCGGAGAACCTCAATAAGCAGTGGAGTGCTTACCTCTGTTGCTGCTGCTTCTTCCTCTGCCTGCAGCCGCTACTGTACACTGGCAGGGCCCGACAGCAGGGTCACGTGACAGGAACGTGATTTAGACCAATTAGATCATCAGAGTTCTCATCAACAACTGGAGTTGTCTAAATGTAATGTAATCTTAAATATCAGGATGAAAGAATGATGGACATGGTTGTAAAGCTATATAAATAATGTAGGTAGCATTGATTAGTTAAAACATGTCTACAAATGTGTTTAACAAGTATTAATTCTTAAGCAATGGCTTAATATCACGCATTGTTGCAAACAACGACAATAGTAATGCTTAAAATGAAGCAATTTCCCATTTAAACAGTTGGGTAATTTCATGTAGAACATTTGTTTTAATAATTGATTGCAAGGTGATATGTTCTAGTGTAGACAATAATGAATTTAGTTTTGGTGTATCTGATTGTTTTAATTTCCTTGCTACCTGCCTATGGTACATTATACATGTCCATCATATCTTCTTTCAAGTTAATAGCCAAATTATTTCAAGAATTTCCTTTCAATCATAAACATAATTTAAGGTTTTAATATTGAACATGATGGACTTTTTTTTTTTTTGGATTGTGATATGATACATTTCAATTTGTTAGTCTGCTGTGGTTTTTGGAAGTACAATATCCAAGCTAGCAAATGTTTAAATCAGTATATACATTTCTCTAGACACCCTGCAATGGAATTTGTAAGACTATAAAAACGGTATTTATACGTAAACATTGTCACAGATCCCACTCCGGAACACAGGAGGGCAGCACGGGGGAGAGCTAGTTTCCCTTTTGTTCCACCTTCTCCAAAAACATGGCGGCTCCCATGGCTCTCAGACGAGAATTATTTTCTCTTGGAAGGGTTCTTAGCAGAGTCTCACATTTGGTAAGAAACGAATATATTTGTATTTGTACAACATCTACGAACAATGAACTAACATCTGTTTGAGAAGGAGTTATTACATCTCACAGTTTGGTCCCTGACAGCCGTTGTAGCATGGTGGGTCGGTTGTACAGTAAATGTCATTTCTAGATGTTTACTAATGTAAGTGTATTTACAGGGACCGAGAGCTTTGGGTGCCTGTTCACCTCACTTAAAATGCTATAAAATAAGGTAAGCTGCAATTTCACTTCTTCACTCGTTTGTTGTCTACGCAGTTTATTATTAACTGCAATAAACCTGGACCTCGCATTAGAGCTGTTGTCTGCAAAGTACACCAACTAGGCATTACAAGACCCCCCTGCCCAGTTATCTGTTGTATTGCTATGTTTACAGTGACATTTATTGTACCTTTTTTCAACAAAAGTTTTCAATAAGTAGTATTTCCACCTATTTTTTTGTATTGTGAAATAGGCCATACATTAGTGCTGGACTGGAGTCTCACAATTTCAAAGCAAAGTCTGTCTACTCTTTAAACCTTAAAAATATTATTTGTTACCATAATAATCTAGAATAGATGATGGCACTTTTGTATATCTGAATAATTTCCTTATGTGCAAATGTTTTGATCCACATCACTATCAGATTTTTTAAATAACATTATTACTTATGTTCTAGACCTGCATTATCTACTTGAATGTGGTAAGACGTGTTAAATGTGAATTACTGTTTTGTTGCTGCAGGTCTCTTCTACCATTAGCACCCAGTACTTCCTTCCACACAGCAACAGTGCTTCCATCAACACCTTCACCAGTGAGTTATCAGTACAAATGCAATCATCTTAAACTGCTCAAGGTTGAAATAATACAAAAAAGACCGATCATATGCATTTATTGTGTTTTCATTTGTTTCCCTGCAGATCACTGTCACAGAAGAGCCTGACGCACTGTTTCAGAGAGTGTCGGTGCTGGTCAAAGGTCATGACAGAGCCGTGTTGGACAGCTATGAGATATTCTCCACCATGGCAGCCAATGAGCTGGGCATCACAAAAAACAAAGTGTGAGTAGCCTCCTGATACCTTTTTTAAGCTGCTAAAATCTTTACTGAAGACCTTTTTTGATGAACTTTTGTTCTTCTGCCACAGTTACGAACCTCCCAAGGACATGGAGAGATTGACGCTCCTGAAGTCGATTCACATCTTCAAAAATCACAGAGTCCAGTATGAGATGAGGACGCACTACCGGTGCATCGAGGTGATGATCCTGAACAGGGCTAATTATGTTTGTTTTATTCAATTAATCGATGGTTATTAAAACTTCAAAATGGTTTGTGATCAGGGGAGGAATTTCACTGAGGGTTGTGTTGGCCAAAGCCTTAAATATCTACTAGGGTTAATTATTTTTAACAATTACTGCTTGAATTTTTAAAACACAAGTCCAATTTCTGTGGACTTGTGTTTTATTTAAAGGCTCTTCTCCCTGGAGTTTGGCATGTGTCTACTCAAATTAACACTAAGTGCCCCTGCCCCTGAAATGATGAAATTCCTGACCTGTTAGTGATAATTTGGTTATGAATCTAAGATGTCCCTTCTCCTGTTTTGTAGCTGTCTCATATAACTGGCTGCACAGCACAGGTTTACCTTGAATACATCCAGAGGAACCTCCCTGAAGGTGTAGCCATGGAGGTGACAAAGGTAAGCAACTATCCCACCTGCTCAATCTAATGCTGCATTCAAGCCTGAATTAATGTGTTTTTTCCCTTTGCTGTTGTTATCAGACAGCCATGGAGAAGGTTCCAGATCACATCAAAGAACCCATGTGGGAGGAACAACCCGTTGATGACAAGCCCAGCCAGTGAAAACGTTGATCGAATTACTGGATGTTTTCTCAGAATTTAATATGTTAACAACTGCAATTTTAACGTGTAGTTTTCATGGATTCTTAAAACTGCTCAGCATAACGTTTTCAGCAATATCCTCAATATAGAGTTTAACACCAGAACTGGCATTCATTACGTCAACATGTAACAGTCATTATCTACTGTCAGTTGTGTTTTCATTGTTCTGTTGCAAAACAGTGTGGAATTACTTGTGTTTTTTCAATAAATACATTATAACAGACTTATGTGCAGTTATTTAAAAAGGAATTATAGTTTATAATAGAACTTCTACATTAATATAACATTGTTTGTCGGATTGTAGATGCAGTGGTTTCTAATTCTGTATGACGAACACATATTCTGTAGGACACAAGACCAGCACACAATACATTTCTTTTTGCTTTTATTGAATTATTGGTTTACAAAGATATTTCAGGGGAACACAAATAAAAGTAAATGACAATTTAATATGTATCTTCTGCTTAACAGTAATAAATACTACATGGCTTATCCTGAGATAGATGGCTATTCTACTTGTAGTCTCCATACATTACCTGAAGGTGTGCTTACTGTCTGTTCTTGTTAACATTTGACAGTACAGATATACTTACATGTAAGTTGGTAAATCCAAAATGTATTGTTTGTATTCATTTATTAAAAAACGAAATGCCACAACCTTTATTCAATATTCCTCACGGTCTCGCCGAGTTTGTTACTGTTGCAGTGGTTTCAACTTCCCTCCTGAAAGACAGAATCTCCAGGCATCAGAGCAAAGGGTTTAGAGATAAAGACACAAGAGGAGACTCACCTTTTCAAGTTCCCGAACTCGGTGACTCGGGGGGGGGGGGGGGGGGATCCTGTGGCCTGGGAGGTAAACTGTACTGTGTGTCCCCCTTCAGGAGACAACAACAGTCAGGCTGTTATCATTAACCAAAGGGAGAAACAAGAGTGGAATGCAAAGACTAGAGAGGCAGCAACAAGTACGAAAAGTGCTGAAGACAAGAAAGAACAGGAGGAAAGTGCAACACTTTGACACATTTATGAAAGAGACTGGCTTTGATGAATACCTCTCGAGGTATTCTGAGTGCGTCGGAAATAAAATACTTTCATTCACAAAAAATGGAAATTCCTTTGTTGCACTGGCAGTAAATGCAACATGCAGTATTAATAAGAAATGTGTCTTCATAGGATTGTGCTTCTGCTTCACAGCTGGGGTTTGTTTTATCTGTATACACTCAGTTGAGCTAAAATAGCAGTACACTATGGAGCTACATGCATTCACAAAATAAAAAATATGTTTAGTCGTCAACAACTCATGGTGTCTGTTTATCACTGATTCTAGAGTAAATCATTAATTTGATAATCTTCTTTTTGCTATAACCTAATATAAACATCTATAACTTCTATATTTATTAATAACATATTTAAAATGTACAGGAGTGTAGGATACATTATGCATTATAAGAGTATTAAATGAAATAGACAAATCCATTTTAAATCAATTTACAATTATTGTCAATATATTATCCTAGCAGCACACAAATATTAGAGTCCATATCAGAGTGTTTATCCTTTGCAGATGATGTCCTCCTTTTAGACATGCAACCACTGAATTGGAACTGTGGCATTACTCAAGTTGAGTGGTTCTGAGTCCTCCGGTGAAATTCATAAGGTAACATATGGTCATCTTTCAAGTTACTAAAAGTGAAATTTAAAGATGCATTTTTTAGCCTTTTAATATCTGCAATAAGCTTCAGCTGTCTGCAGGCTGAATGTTCCGTTAAAGGCTCTTGATCGTCCAATCTTATCCTAAATGTATATAATAGTGTGCATTTTTGCAGTGGTCTTAACATGGATAAAGTGTTCACTTTCAAATATGAAATACTGTTACTGTGTACAGTTCTAGATTTAACATTGCAATTCATTATTTCCATACAATACAGATAAAGTATAATGACAACTCTCAGACTCTCAAAAAATAGAGAAGTTGAGTTTATTTTTATTTGTTTTTCCACGACTACGTCATGTCTTGACGGTTTTCATTAAAACACAATCACAGGTTCACAAAAGTTAGGTAAATTACAGTTAAGAGAGTATTTATAAACACAGTCAAGAGTAACTTGTCCTTAAATGAAGCAAATACTAACGGAATTGTCTTTATAAAATCTAGAAACTAGAAATCTATTTTCAATATACTATTAATTTGTAATGTATTTTCCACTTTGTCATTACAAGATAGTTTGCTGTAGACAAACATGAATGTTTAAACAGCAATACTGGCGACTCAAAATAGCTGCACATTAATGATATACAATATAAAATAAAATACTCATGAATACTTGACAAGTGTCTGTTCACTTGAAAATTGTGGAAGTGTTAAACAAAAGTCACACCACTGCTTATTAAAGTTATAATACTTAACTATTTCCATGTAACAATAGGTAAGGTTTAAGAGGTCCAAGTTGTACTAAGCTAGTTTACAGTGGTGCTCGAGGGATGCTGTGCACTCTTTAATTCCTTTTCACCCAACTTTCCCCATATAAAAATATGCATTGCATTCTTTATTATGGATCAGGAAAGCTTCTTAAGGCAAGAACCACAGCACATTTAAAGAACTTGAACAATATGTTTTCTTCCCATTCAGAACAGGGGTTTCAAACTTGTTTAGCTTTTTCTTGACAATGTCAAATACTTCCTACAGTACCAACAGTATTTCTGTAACATAGATAATACAATGCCTTTACATTGTAAAAGTTGTGAGGCATTTTATGCTGTTATTAGTCATTTTGACATAAATTCTTTGCCAGTAGACAATACCATTATGCAGACATTTGGCCACAGAGTATGTCATGAAGATACTCAGAAACTTAGTGTAACACATAATCATGGGGCAGTTACTGCACCACTGTGGGCCCCTTCTGCATTAACAAGTGTTTGGTTATTGTTTTTAGGGCAGGCTGTGTTAAAAGCGTCGGCCATCAGGGGGCCCTGGCCACCTCTGGCC
This sequence comes from Pseudochaenichthys georgianus, assembly GCF_902827115.2. Lineage (NCBI taxonomy): Eukaryota > Metazoa > Chordata > Actinopteri > Perciformes > Channichthyidae > Pseudochaenichthys > Pseudochaenichthys georgianus. The sequence continues at coordinate 24,281,966 of NC_047526.1, forward strand.
TCTGCCAGGTGGGCGGTGAGGAGGAGGAGAGACTGGTCCATTGTGGTAGCTGTGTAAAAGGATGAAATCACACATTGGATTCTTGGCCTTGGCCAATAAGGGCACACTCTGATAAGAGCAGCCATCTGAACTAATCCAGTCAGGGGTGTGATCCCCTCTGTTACTGTGTACCTTTCAAAGGCTAAATCCAATGTCATGTATTTACAGTACTTCATGCACGGGCTTCAAATAGTTGTAGTGGGTGTAATTATTATTAACAAACTAAGCAAACGTTTTTGTCTGAAAAATTGTTGTAGTAAGACAGATTTGTGGGCTATTCTATTTTTTTGATAAACAAACTGAGAATTGTAATTATGAGAGAATAATGTAAACCCTAAAGTGAAAGCTATAGTGAGGTATAAGTAGGGTTGGGTACCGAGAACCGGTTCCGGTTCGGAACCGGTTCCAACATTTCGATTCCAACGGCATCATTTAGAAATGTGAATTTCGGTTCCGCTTTTCGATTCCTGAGGAAATGTTTCTCGCCGCTCTCCGTAGCCTACTGCATGACTGCAGCGGGGCGGGAAATGTAGCGTTGTATCTACATTTCCTACAGTGTAACCTGAGACCAGGGCCGGCCCGTCGCACTGGCGTTATAGATGTTCGTCTAGGGCGCCAGATCTGTGGAGGCGCTGCGCTGCCAGCTCTGGGAGAAAAAAAAAATGTTTTGACCGTTGGTGCTCATCCTAATTTTCGGCCTTGATGTAACAACATTCATAATTAAGTAAATGTAACACCCTTTTCACCCCGGCTACACGTTTCATTTGCCCTGTACGATGGGCGCTGCAAGTGATGAAAATGGGGGATGTTGGCTTATCTGGCAACCGCAGCTCACAGCCAAAGTGCGAGTGAGCTAGGGAGAAAGGGAGGGCGCTGTTGTTATTAGCATCTGGTGCTAGCTGCTCTGACGGATATAAGAAGAAGATGTTTCTACAATGATGTGGAGGGAGAGTCCTCTCCAGTCATACTGAGAGGCTGATAACTACAGCTCAGTGAGGTAAAGGACTCTGAGGGTTTAAATAGTTCACTTTAGTCTAAGTTATCTCAGTGGGTCTCAAACGTTTTGATCACAATTTATGTAAACACATATTTCCAAGGCACTCTTTTATAATGATTGGGATAAAACAGGTTTGAAATCATTCCAATGTATACTATAGGACAGTAAACCAGACACATCGTTTTAAACTGGAGAGATAAAAACATATGCATAAATAAAATAGTAAAATAAGATATGAATGAACAACAAAAATAAAATGCATTACATGTAGGCTATTTGTTATTTAATTATTAAAATGTAAACCGATCTTTTTCATATGGGTGTTTAGAGTTGTACCCCCTAGATCTAGTCTCTAGTAATTCTGCGTGTGCACCAGATTGAAGCATTTTACTTCAAAATGTTCAAACATTTCTTCCCGGTATGCCTGAGAAGGCAGATATGCTTGTTTTTCTCAACAAGAACTGTTTTTAAAAGTTGGACTGTTGCACTGTTGTAGCTTCAGTGGTTCTCATGTTAAAGTTACATAGCAGTGAATATAAACAGACTGATTAATGTGAATATTACTTTAAACTAACCTGTGTAAAAGTTTCTCGAATAAATGTAATTTTTTTGGTGGAAGAAGCATGTATCATTTTTTTACCCTGCCCCTCAAAGAATCGGAATCGAGAACCGTTAAGAACCGGAATCGAAAAGTAGAATCGGAATCGGAATCGGAATCGTGGAAATTCAAACGATACCCAACCCTAGGTATAAGAGGAAACCGACAGAAAGGACTGTACATTGTATACAACCCATCGCTGTTTAGTGCATATCACAAAATTAAGGAATATAACTAGTGTAGGCTTGTCTCAAATCTCACCGGATGTTATTTTGAGGAATCTTAAAAGTGTTCAAGGAAAGTGCAGAGAACTGAGACTTACAAAGCTTAAGCGTGGTTATAATATTAAAACAGCTCTTACCCTCTTGGGCCTCGGGGGTGAAAGTGGTGTGGAGGTCCAGGGGGGGGCATGCCGCAGCCTCGAGGGAGTGGAGGAGGCCCTCTGAAAGCAGGGTGACCTGGAGGAGGGGGGGGACGGGGTCCGTGCCTACAGACAGCAAAACAAAAAACGTTGTATGTTTTCATTCAGAGGAAACCTGGGGCCTGTACTACGAAGCTGGTTCAACCTAACCTGGATATGTTTGAGTTAGCCGGTTGGCCTAATCCAAAACATACACGCTCTCGCTAAACGGTACTACGACGCGGGTTATCAAGTGGATCGCTCAAGCCAGCCGTGTCCTATCTAGTTAGGTGCGCGTTCACATGAAAGGGGTGGTATTTGGAGCATTCGACCAATCACAAACATGGAGAAGCATACTGACAGCGCAGCGTCATACTTCCTGAATGAAAAGTCAACTATATAATTAGACAAATATGAAGACGTTAAACTTTAAACATGACTCAAACACTTTATCCAGGATCAAAGCCACATAGCTGCACCTGCAAGGTGAATACAGCTGGTAAAAGAACAAAGTGTTTGAATGCGTACATTAACAGGTTTATGATATCACTGCCCCGTCAAAGACACGAGTGGATCTGACTTTAATTACATTTGTCTCGAGTGTTTCGTCAACTTAATGTGTTGCTTAAAATAATACTTCTGCATACAGTATGTGACACTGAGTGTTGCACGGCCAGATACGGCTCAGCTGACTCAGATAAGGAAATATATGTTACATTATGATGTGATATGCCGCGGACTGTAGGCCTACTTAATGTTACTCTGATCCGGTTACTTATGTTGTGGCAGATATTTAAGTAAGCTTTCTTAACGCTAATGTTATAATAGTCAGATTGCTCTGAAGATGGGAGGTGATATTCTATTAATGTTCACGCTCACAGTCGATGATTTTTGCCAGCCGTCTTTCCTGCAACGGCAGCTTTTCTGTATTTCCTTTCTCCTGTAATATGACTTGATCGCTTTAAACTCCGCACACTGAGCTCTGATTGGTCAGCAGGCAGTGCTTTCACTGAGTTGAGCCCTTAGCCTGCAGCCTAACCTGGTCCCGACCAGGTTAGCCGCACAGCACAAGTTACCATGGAGATCTAGCCTGCTAAAAAGAGAACCAGCTTCGTAGGACCGGAAACCCCGAGTTTTCCCTGAAGTTAGCCGGGTAAGCGAAAATCCTGCTTCGTAGTATACCCCCCTGATGTAAGGATACACACGAGCAAAAGTGAGTGACAACCAACAGAAGATAAGATAGACTGCTCCAAAAAAAATTATGTTTCAAATGTATATAACTTACTATACGGTAGCTATAAAAACTAAACATTTCGGTCACAAGTTTTTAGAATCAGGAGGATCGTTCTTTAATCTTAGACAAGCTACTCTGTGAATGTGATTGTGCGTGAGCCGGTTACCTGTGCATGGGTGGAAAAGGGCCTCTGAGGTGCATGGGAGGGGGGGGAGGAGGAGGGCCCATGCCCATTGGTCCACCCCTACCTCGATGACCTCTCATGTCTGGGTAAGGACGCATCCTCCTCATTCCTCTGAGAGGGAAGAACAGGAAATGCAACTTATTCAAAACATGGCATTTTTTATACAGCAAATCTCTAGGGTGATTAAGGTGATTCCCTTATATCATTTATAACCACACAACTCAAAAAGCAACTTTCTGAATGAATACCACCTAGTATATTTCAATGTTTGTACCTCATGGGTGCAAATCCCTTCATGGCTCCTTCTCTCCCTCGATCTCTCCCGTATCCAGGTGGACCAAACCCTTTTATCATGCCCCGCCCACCACGCATGCCGTCTCGACTCATCCGACCCCGGCTTCTAAACACACGACCCCTGAGGAGATTAAAACAAATTTGAGGAAAAAATTGCCACCCTGCAACGAGTGTGCAAGTCTTGCTATGATCACCGCAAATTGGGCAAAATTAGAAAGTATTCAGGTAAATGAAAGCTTCTCATAATCATGTAATGCAACAGTTCACCATTATGTATCCATAAATACAGTATGTGGCTGTGAGGAAACACGAGACTTACCTAAATGTGTTGTCCACTAAGGTTTTCTGAGGTTCATCCTTGGAAATCCTTGAAGTTTCGGTCACATTTTCTGTGTTTGCGTCCATCTGAAATGATGCAAGTCAATATTTATATACAGTACACTGTCACTCTTATAAGATTATTTAATAAAAACGTTCTTAAAAAACATATCCAACTCCTCCATAGACAAGAAAATGATTTCTACATTCAAAATGCAAATTCACATTTTACACTTTTGCTCTCTTACACTTTTGCTCTCTTGCAATGTTGTATGAGATCATTCTTGGTAAGACTCCCTGACAAAAAATACTTTAAAGGCATGTGTTCCTACATTGTGACACAAGGCTGTAAAACTTCACTCAGCAGATCTTGGAAATATAAAACCTCTGTATTGCATTCCCTGCATTGCTCCATCATCGAGTGTGACACGCTGTGCATGCCTCACACTGAAGCAGGTGACAAGTGTTTAGGTAAAACACGGACATAGTCAAAGCTGATAGCGGGAAAAGTATTAATAGTCTCAAAGCCCAGATCGCTGGTATACAAAAAAAATACAAAATCTGTGAGGCTTCTAGACAGTGGAGTTGGGTTAGACTTTTGAAAAATATAGGGGAAAGGTACAGTAAGGCGTGAGGTTGCTGTGCAGGGAAACTGCCTCTTAACATATCTGGGGAATTTGCATTTTAGGAGTGACTTTAAAAATATGCCCTGAAGGAGAAACCGCCCCAGAAGAAAAAAAACAGAAAAGCTGTTACTTGTTTTTCTACCTGTGTGTTTAATACTTTGTTTGAAGATCCAGCAAACAACAAAAGCTTAACATGTGCACAATACTCCCTAAAAATACACTTATTCTAAAATAAACTCTATAAAAAGGTATGATGAGGTCACCATGAGCAAAGAAGTATTTGCAAGTCTAAAAACATTAACATTTTGGATCATTTATTATTTTTCACAAACTCTGGCTTATACAATCTTTCAGTTTTTCATTTTGTAAGCTGTTTATGGTGTTGTTGAATTGTGGTGTACTTAATTGTGTTCGTCCAATTTATTTCAATGAGGTTGGAAGTCCCTCCTTCTATCCTCAACTATATATGTGGAAATCTATTTACACATATATCTATATAGACACTTGTGGAGCAGTTATTCCTTCAAATTAATTGCCTTTAATTCATATAAGCTTTAGAGACAGAAACTATGTCATGCAGGCTGGCACACACACATACTCTATCACAGTGTTATTTTTAAGTAAATAAGCCTGCAGAGCTACAGGCACGTCGAGCGTCATGGAAACATTGTTATCCTGATCCTAGAGACGGTTAGAGCTGTTTCATTTTAAGCTAGGACAATCAGAGGGGCACTGTTCAACACATACACTTACATTTCTAATAATGCTCCTTACAGGAGCTATTGTCGAACACATGTGTTTAAATTATAACGCAAATGGCATGGAGGGCCCTGTCTAATTCCTGGAATAAACAACGCAGAGACGACCTGACACACAGTATACTGTGTCCAAAACTGTGTATTTGTTATACATAATATTCGACTAGGTATCTCAGATTTGCACAGGTATTTTCCTAGAAATAAAATACAACTTAAAAGGCCGAATAACAAGATTGTACCTAAACGTTATTCGTTAAATAAAAGGGGCGTTTCTGTGGTTTTCAAACGCTTTGGTGAAACACAGAGATGGGACTTACTTCAGTTGGTGATGCAGGCGAGGTAGATTAAAAAACTAAACCAACTTCCCTAGTAGCTAGTAAAAATCAAAATATATATATATATATAGGCTATATATATTAGAAAAATAAAAACATTTACGACATTTCCTGCAGCTTCTGTGGCTCCGTTTTGAAATGGCGACTTCGTCCGGCTTTACTTCATCCCAGGTTGGATTTATTTGTGAGGAACAACCATGGGAACAACACATTATGAGGATGGTCACGCCCACTTGGAGGAATACTGGTGTCTGATTGGCTACTTGTTGCTCTCAGTCAGCCTGTTTAAGAAATGTCGGCCTTCTGATTGGAGGAATTGGCTGACGTATGTTCTAATTGTACCACTCATCCTGAAGTTAATTAACTGGGCCAAGTTCAAAACATAGGCTATTTATTGTAGTTGTACCCATTTGTGATCGAAAAATATATTATTTTTTTTATAAATTATTTGCCAATGCACAAATCCCAAAAACGTTTTCTAAATAAGTTACATCGTTTTGCTGAAAAGTGAGTATTTCTTAAGATAGTCCTACTATGTTAAATCTTTGGTCACATGAGAACAATCAAGTATGTGGTATCTATAAACTCATAACAAGTTGATTATTAATATCAATTATATATTTTAAATGCCAAGGTCAGGTCCTGCTGTTAATTGCAAATGCAAGATGTTAGATCAATCAGAACCAATGTTGTGCTATTTCACATTGTTCATTAAGTCTCTTGGCACATGGGTTAGGGTAAATACCTGTCTGGGTACGCAACCTGGAATTGACACATCGTTTATCTAATGGATGTGTTTAACAGTGTATTAACAGGCCTGCTATATTGTATAGTAAGGAAAATAATAGAATTTTTAACTCGTCAGTTACAAAAAAAACAGGACCAATTATTATATAGCTTTCAGACACAACTTTAATATAGGCTATTATGAAGCTACTTAAACTTTAACACAAACAGCAACAACATGCAACAAATATGATGAGGTTTCACTAAGTTCTCTGCTCACACGATACACAAACAAGGTGGGCCTAGGAGAACACCTTCATCAGTAAAGCTACATTTCATACCAAGGAGAAAACATATACACATATAACAATCAGCAAACTATATTTCCAAACATTTAATTCACAACTCCAACAAAGGCAGCCTCATATACAAAGTAATGGTCAAGTGCCCAATAAACAATATTTACATCACGAGAAGGGCAAACAAGAGAGCAATTTAATTAAATCAAATGTTAAAGTTCACTTAAAAATGTTGTGTTACTCATCGAATATATAAAACGAACTCCATTAAATGTCCAGGTCAGAGTAAACCTTATGCGTAAAAAGTAAATTTGCGTCCGTTACGCGCGGCCCAGAATGTCTGAAAGCTTGTTGATGTATTCAATAGTGTATTTGAGAGTCTGTATCTTGGTCAGGGGTTGGCCTGTCTGACTGTAGTCCGGCGGCAGGTAGTCCCGGAGGTGGTGCAGAGCCTCTGCAAGACTCCTCATCCGCATCTTCTCCCTCTCGCTGGCCTTCACGCGTCTCTTGGTGGACATCTTCGGCTTGCCCTGCCTCTGCTCTTTGGAAGAGGACCTGCGCTCCGGGAATCCGTAAGGGCAGTCTATCATCTCCTGACTGCCGCTAGAGAAGCACATCTCCGGGGAAGAGCACATGGAGTCTATGGAGGACTCCGGGGAAGTGGACTGAAGTGAGTCATGATCTTCTCCAAACGCACCCTCATGGCTCTTCCACTCAGACAGCATTTTAGCTGTGACAACATCCATGTCCATGTTAGAAATATCCTTCCCGACAGTCGTGCAGCGAGGATGACATCAGGGGTGAATGACAGGTTCTGTGAAGGAGATTTTTCTGCAAGGAGTTTTTATATAGAAGCAGATCTCCGGAGCTTTATGGGTTCACAGCTCGGGCGAAAAAAAGTTCAAAGAAAACCCCAAGTGCCAAAATGCGACCTTTCCGAAGGTTCGTTATCACTGGGGTGTGAATAAGGCTAAATCGACGGATAATGTGATGGAAAGAAAAATAATTAGATTCCCTTGTGTGTGAAATTACTCTTTAAAGTCTTCACTACGACAATTATCAGTTTGATGTGATTTGTCTAATGAAGGATTGCGAGGATGCTGTTTCACCTGAGAGCTTCACACCTCTCCGGCAAATCAGGCCCGCGTGTGTCTTCAGTCTGGAAGTGATGCAGTAAAAAAAAAAAAAACACTATTTTTAACTTACCAAGACAGCCTTACAGATAATTATTTTGGTGATACATCTTTGTTATTTGTATAAATCAAGACCCCGGATATGTAATTAGGTAGATCATTTGTTTATATATAATTTGTAAGTCAATAATATTTTTGTTTATCAATTTAATACTGCTTAAGTTTATACAGTATCATAATTCTCATGTTTCATTTCATTATTATTATTTTTTGTTCGAGATAAATCAAATCAATCCTGTTTTCTTTTCTCTCAAGAAATGTTCCCTGTGAGGGATTAATAAAGTCTTCTTCTTTTAATGCACATATATTTACTTGCCACCTGGAGAAGGTCAACTGTTTCAAAGGCAGTTTTCCTGTTTCAATGTCAGAAAGTGCCAATTGTTAATATTATTCACAAACAAATTACACATCTGAACAAACTTTTACTTTACTAATGAGATCTGCATTGGAACACAAGTGGAATTTCCCTGAGCAACTGTCAGGAATAACAGGATTTAAGACCAAGTACTTGCTCTGAATTGTTATTTGGGCAGAGGATGCAGCTGTCACCAAGCTCCTGCCAGACCTTTCATGTCTGAAAAGGTGTGTAAGGCCTCACTCATGATCAAGGGGAGCGACACTGGCAGGTTGTAAAACCAATGGCTCAGCGTCCTCTGTGCCTCCTCTCTAGCTGTGCGTAGTGCCATGTAGCTTGTCAAACAGCAGCAGGAGAAAATACCAACATGTGGTGCCGCTACATGGCATTACATTCTGAAAGCAGTGCTAATCCACAACCTTTTTACTTCTGATTTACTGTTACTCTCATGATCAAGTATCAAGGATCAAGGCCAACTTTGATGCAACAAAAACTTAATTGGAACAAATATGTATGTGAATAATTGTCTTTGTTCATTGGCATAATCAGTCAACGTTTTTAATCTCACAACATATATATATTATATTTCATACAAAAATCTTCACAATTACATAATTTTCATCAAAAGGCCTGTCGGTTCAACAGTCCGAAATCCATAGATATTCAATGTATTATTATTTTTAAGACACCGAAAAGCTCATATTTGAGAATTTGGATCTACCAAGTTTGATTTATTCGCCTTTAAAATCAATAACCATTTTTTCGATAATCAAAATAGTTGCTGAATTATTTTCCATCAATTGACTGATTTTTGCATCTCTTCTGTAAAAAGCTAGAACGTGGGCATAAGAGATGTAAATCAACCTCCATTCAAAGGTTAATTATTCAAACTTGAAACCTAAAATCTTACATGCCCATCATCCTGTTTTCGTGCTGCTCACTTCATGAATTTCAGTCTCAGTCTCTCTGCCAGTGGCAGTGGACTCTCAACACAAATAATGGAGTCATCACTGTCCAACACGACGGCTGGTGATCCCGGGGTCTGAGGAAACACCCCACCATCAACGTGAGCTGGTGGGACATCTGGAGATTTGCTTTGAGTAGCTACAGGTCTGCTTTTTAATTCAATGTCTGCACTGCAGCTCTGAGCTTTTGGCTGTAAAGACTGAACAATGGTAGGAGCTGCTTTAGCTGTCGGTTTGGTTGTTTTAGGTTTCAGTGGGATGGCAGACAGGAAGTTGCCCTTCATCTTGTTCGTGTGCTTGCTGTAAGCTTTTCTTTGTGGTCCTGTCTGCTTGTTCTCTGCATCACTTTCCTCGCTGGACACACTCATGCACACACTCTTCTTGGTGCTGTGCAATGCGTTCCTGTCACTCTGAACGGGGTCAGAGTTGCACCTCTGTGGGGCGAGTGTGGATGATGAAATGGCTTTCCGGACAAACTTATATTTCTGAGGAGGCTTTTGGGGACCGTTGTTCTTTGTCTTACTTTGTACTATAGGCGTCAGCCGCGGTTGTGAACTGTGAGTTTCTGCCTTATTTGTTGCACTCTGCTTTTGTTCAGTGAGTGGTTCCTTTTTGTTTACAGCAGAGTCTTTCCCTAACAATGCAATGCCACTGCTACTTTTATCGGGGATCTGTCCATTTGGTTTTGAGTGTGAGTTATGAGAAGACATTTCTTTGAGAGAGGCCAACTCATAGTTAAGCTGATTTGAGATCTCATCATTGTGTTTCTCCTTCAGGTCCATAGCTCTTGCTGTGTTCTTCATGAGCAGCCTGTCCCTCAAAGGACACTCTGTGAAGCACACCTCAGATCTGGAGTCTGCTCTTACGACGTCATTTGAGATTTTCAGCTCAATTTTTTCATCAATAACATCACTGTCTGTGGTTTCGCTCAGTTTGGGCTCAGTGGTGTGGTTAATAGTAGATTGTGGAGTCGGAGAAGACGTGAAAGACAAAGCCTCCCAGTCTATATCACTCAGGTGTAGCGCGTCGATAGCATCAGAGACGGATGGAGAAGCAGTAGCTTCACTTCCTGCACGAGACAGAGGAGTTTTGGGGCAATGGCCCAAACTGCTGTGCTCCCCTTTTGACTTCTGATGCTGTATATGCTTCACTGGAGTGTCCAAAACCACCACTTCTAGGTCATCTGGGTTTGAAGCGGGCAGCTTTTGTGGTTCGGTGTTGGAGGAAGTCTGGATGGTCATCTGAGCCAAGAGGTCAGAAATACCATCAGAAACATCAGATGGCTTCTCCTTTTTACTCTTTGGTTTTTTCTCTGCAGAAGAAGATTGAGACCAGATGTCAATGTTATACGACTGAAGGATTTCAAATTGCATTTAGAATTAGTTAGTGTCTACTGTGAACCAGGGTTATTATTATTATTATAAACGTAAGCTGAAAAGAAATCTAAAAAAGTTTATAGACTTGTAGAAATAACAAGAACATGATTTAAGTAATGTATTAGGTATAAGGTAACTTTTAACCAAGCTATTCAAAATCAGTTCTGATGTTAACCAACAATGTCAGGATGAAATTGTAGGTGTGTTTTTCTGACAGTGGTAGTAAAATAACTCGGGTTCCAAATAAAAAAAATTAAAGAAATGATGGTGTATCTATATGAAGCTTTATTATACTTATAAGACAGTATACCAGTCCCTACAAAAACAAACAAAAACTAAATACAAAAAGTTAAACAAAAACTAGCAAACATACTCTGAAAACACAAATGATTCCAAAATAAAATAAAACTAGTTGCACATTCAGAACTTTTCTAACCTTGCTGTAAACATTTTCACTCTGGATGTATTGACAGAAAGCTCTTTGAATATCAGCGGATAGTTTTCCTACACATTAGGAAGTGAAGCTCTGCAGCAGTTAGGACTAGGAGGGGGGGGGCACAGTATAACCAGCATAAAGTGACAGCGCAGCCTGTGAGACAGACACCTCTGGCTGCATCAAAGCCTCTGGTGTGAACTGGTGAGCTGCCAAACTCTTCAGGTGTCAGAGCTGCTGCAATAGACTTTCAAAACAAGTGGAAGCCCCAGGTGTCTTTGATCAGGAGCTTGTCAAGTCTGTGGGGGGGCTCCCTACTTTCTCATGAAAAGTTTAACTACACTAACTGTCAGATATGGTTATTGTAGGAAAGAATTCACAGGAAAACGGATTTTTCTTAAATGGTGGGTGGATATTATTAATGATTCCCTTACTCTTGGTCTTGTTTTCTTCAGCCAGAGCTTTGTCTCTCAGGTAGCTCTCCACCACCTCTGGGAAGGCCACACGGAAGAGAGACTCTTCCTCCACCGTCCTCACCTCGTGCTGATCCTCCGCAGGACGATCCTCAGGAAACACGTAATGTTCTGCAGAAAAAAAAACAAGGTCAGGTCCAAATAGACTAGTCTTGCTAGTCAAAAACTGAAACCCTCAAATGTCAACAAACCAAACAAAACCAGCAGAACAAAAACTAACATTTTAACTAATATTCCATTTACTTGAATGTTAGAAAAAGGTTAATAAAAGGTTCAGGTAAAGGTAAGATAATGGGTATACAAGAGTTTTTTAATACAGTATAGCAAATACAGCCACATGTTTTTATATAAATGACAACAATATTACTTGAGGGATTTTGCAAGATATAAGAAACACTTAATATATAAGTGATAGAATTATGTGTATGAGTGCAGTGATATTATTATTTATTTTACTTTTTAGATAAAATGTTCTCTAAATGTATATGCATCACAAATATCACATACATTTCCCTCCAATTCAGCTACATGATGACAGGATAAGCGAGGATATTGAACCAGCGGACTGCAGTTCACACCAACAGTCATTTAACTGCAAGTCACTTTTTAAATCAATGATTTCAGATAGGTCTAATTTAGAATATCTAGCGATTTATGGTATTTATACGCATAATATACTTATCGGTTTTCTGATAAATACTTATTTTAAATGACAGAGAAAACCACATTCTGAATGAATATATTGCGAGTGTCTTAGGCTGGTCTTGTTAGTGAAGTGGACTTTGATATGACACATTTCCTAGCCTGGAGAGGAAGCCCGTTTAGCACCTCGTGGCCTTGTGAGTGATCTGCCACCTCTGAACCCAACCTCACAGCAAGGCACTAACAGACGACCCGGGGACGAGCCCTTCGCTGCCCAACCTCCACCTCGCGCTGCAGCAGTCGCGTCACTCAGCCCAGAGGATGTTTTCTTAACTAGAAGTCGCTTTTCTTCTCACATTTCTAATATAACAAATTAAAGCATGCAAGGAATAAGAATATAACTCACCTGGTGTTCTCCAGATGATCTCAAAGCAAGCGACGGCATTCCTCACCCTTGGTTTAAAAATTCTGTTGTATAAAAAAGAAGTTGTGGATTATGCATGTGCTGAATAACCTTTTATTATGACAATGCCACTAAAGCTACATATTTGTTTTTGTTAAATACATTGAAATTGAACGTAGGTCTACCTGAGGGGCTTGATTTGGGAAGACATTTCTCTTCCATATTTTCTGTTCATCAACTCTGAGTAGGTCATCAAGACTAACGCCTTTTCACTGGTGTAGTGCTTTGGCCACTCCATCTTGTCATAGGCAAATTTCTGGAGAAAAAAACTCACTTAAACATGCAACTCACTTAAAAGAGATACAAATGTTAACACGTTATTAAAACCAACCTGCATCAGCATCAGGTTTGGCTGTCTCCTCTTGAACTGTGACACAGGCTTGTCCTTGGAAATCAGGAACTCTTTAATGATCTGCAAAATGTTATTCAAGTATTAAAAGCCAAACATATACTGTTAATTATGATACTACTGTGAAAAATGGCTGTACCTCTGTAAAAGGGAACAGTTGGCTTGCCAGTGTTTTCCTAAAAAAGAAATAAAATACAAAATGAAAAGATTACACACAACATGGAAGCAAATCATTCTTTAAAAAACACCCATTACAACTTTCCAAAGTCGGAGTCTTGTTTTGTCCAACCAAAACCCAAGAGATAAAGCTCACTCTCATTAAATAATAACAACATATAATTTTTTTAGTTTCTGCAAACACATATCTTTTGCCATTTTGACTTCTTGATAAATAGGAATATAGCTAAATGCTTGCCGATTATATTTCTGATGATAAACAAATTATAACTAATCAATGCTTTTGGAGCATTAAGAGCTATTCCACATCCTAAGATTAAGGATGGTTATTGACTAAAAAGCTGCTAGTCTTGATCTTCATTTTAGTAAATGGGATCCACTGTCCTGCATGCAATTCTTTAAAAAAAAAAGTCACATACTTCCTGATGTTTGCCTCAAGAGACACGGCCTGCCGGGTCTCTTCGAAGCGGTGCCAGTCACAGGGACACTGGTAGTCAAAGTCCTGAGGCTGACAGAAATGTTTACTATCACAAAGCACACAGCCTTTACGTTCATGTGCCTTCGCTGAGCCTGGAAAAGGGAGATACATCTGAATTAAAACTTGATCAAATACAAAAGTAGGAGAAGACGACAACAACTTGAAAATCTAACACACTACGACAACTTCTGTAAAGTCAAAAGCATATTCAGAGCAACCCATCTCTCACATACGTGTATGTTTTAACACAGGTTTAATGGCTTTTAATGTGTGAGACATGTCCTGTCAGGGACAACCCCCCTGATCTTTCCGCCTCTTATCAGCATCGCAAACTGGGGTCAGAGTTCAAAGCGGGGCACCACTCACCAGGATGTCGACAGAGTTGGCAGTGGGGAACCTTCTTTAAAACTCCCTCAGACACACCCGCATTGTCCTCCTTCCACTGGGTGAACCTGGGGGAGATCAGAGAAAGGTTATCAGTAAGGATAAGAATGCTTATCTGCAATCAAAAGTCAGAAAACTAGATACAACAGCTGTCATGCCAAATTGGGCCAGGGTAGGGTGGGCCCATTTCTTACTTCCTACACTCTTCTTCCTGCGCAATTGCTCAGACCACATTCATTTTTAAACTAAGCTTTTATTTAGATCTCAACATCGCACCTGTAAGATTTGTGACTGCATCTTGTACAGTTGGGCACTATCACTGTGATGTGAAAATATGAGCTTTTAATAATCTGTGTTTCCCACCTCTGCAGAATAGTTTGTCCTTTCAGCATCTGGATAAGCTTCAGTGATTGCTCTCTTCCAACACCTGGTATGCCCTTTATGAACAATGACAATGTATAGTGAACAACATATCTTTAGATTGGTGATTTTGATAGTGGAAATTTACAGTAACATGTTCTCCCTACCTTAGGAATATAATCGCAGCCAAGAAAGACGGCCAGACCAACTAGATTCTCTCTGGAGATATTTAAGTCTGTGTGTACTCTGGAGGTCTTGTAACAGTCCACCTGAGGGTCCTGGAAGGGCATCATTGCATCATTAGAGTACAATACAGTATTGATACATGGGAAGCAAAAACGCAAAAATACTGGCTAGTTAAAATACAAGTTGTAGGTCTGTAGCAAAAGTCAATTTCAATACTGATTAATGTTTAAATGCTGAATGAATTCAACAAGTAACCACAACATTATGTAACAATTTAACCTTCGAACAACAGCTTCAATATCCTTTGCAAAGTAGCTGTGTACCATTAAAATTAGGGGTCGACCGATTATCGGGGCCGATATTCATCATTTGACCGATTATCGGTATCGGCCTTTTTTTTTAATAAAATTGCCGATAACACTTTGGCTCTGATGCGGCCGTTTCTCTGTCTGCTGTCACCACTCTCTGTACACGAGCAATGTCCCGCCCACAGCGCTATCTGATATGCTATTACTGAAGTGTCAATCAACACTGAAGATTTTCCGGGCGGGAGCCAGCCATAGAGGCGGGACCTTCTCAGATTACAGGCAGGTGCGAAGAACGCAGACACAGACAGAGGCAAGCAGCAGCGCTGAGCGGCAGAGCCATACATGTGTTTCGAAGGTAAATCAGTTGAAACCCGAAGTTCAATAAACATCCCAATCCCCTATGCTGAAGTTGCAAAAACAGCACGATCTATTGATCTAATTCTATCAGCTTCCCAGTTACACAGGGACGGGGGAAGTCAGTCAGCGTGCAGCGTCTTGCAGCGGAACTGTGGTGCGGAGGGGGGGCTGCGAGTGAAGCCTCGCAGTTTTTCAGGTTGATATGTGAAGCTCATTAGCTAATCTACATGTATTTAGCAAATGTTTAGCAAAATATTAGAAGTGAGGCTACTAGTCTAACGTTAGGTCTACTGCAATAGCCTCACTTTTAATAGTTTGCAAAACATTAGCTAGCATAGTGTTTTGCAGTTGCTAGCAGTTTATTGGGATTTTATGCTAGACAGACAGGCATTGGTTTGATATAATAAATTAAGCATTATTGTTAGTTAAGCATGTCAGCCTGCTGCCCCACTTCTTGTCTCTCTAACTCATTGCAGATGGCTGCACTAAAGAAAAGGGCACAGAGAGGAAACCAGTTGTAAGATGTTTTAAAAGTTCATTAAACATAATATAGGCTATGCTTAAATGCATTTCAAAGAAGTTGTGTTGGAGTTTGTGTTATTCTACATTTTGACACCAAGATTTTCTGATTTTACTGCAAATGTATATCGGTTCCAAATATCGGTTATCGGTCTCCTTGATTACTAATAATCGGTATCGGTATCGGCCTTGAAAAAGCCATATCGGTCGATCCCTAATTAAAATGTAAGTAAGTATGAGGTTATGGTCCTCCAGATGTAACACACTGCAGTTGATGGAGATTAACTTTAACAAACATACTTTACTGTTCAAATTAAAGTTCCTGTAGACAGTCCGGGCTCCATACAAGAAGGCGTCTCCATCATTAGTGATGCAGCCGTCCACAAGGCCCTCTGAGTCCAGGTAGGCACACATGGCCTCAGCCTCGCCTGCAGCCGTCACCCAGGGCACACCCAAATAGTCCAACATGGCTGCACACTGCAAGTGTTAGAGAATGATAAAATCACATATAAACTACATTTATTTATCAAAAGTGATTATGATTAAGATGCATGTGAGTGGAGGAACAACCAACCTCTCCGAGTACAGCATTAAAGCGCCCTCTGCTGGTGTTAGATGTAGTCTTAGGGGCAGAAGCCTTTTTCAATCCTCCAAATCTCTGTTCTGTCCTCTTGCTCATCGTTTCTGCTTTGATTTTAGGGGCTTCTCCTTCCATCACAAAGACAAGCTTTACCCCCATAAGCGTGAGAGATGACACCCTGAAAAATAAATTCCTGGACATAGAAGAAGAGACAAAAAAATAGGTTTTTAAATATAAGAATTAAAGCTAACGTTATAAGAATTTAAACTAGAACTAACTGGTTAGCTGGTGGTAGCCAGTCACACAGCCTTGATAGATACTTGGCTGTGTGTTTAATGTTGTTGTGTGTTCCTTGCAGTGGTTTTATGTCACTGTTTTGCACCTCTTTGTAGCATTTTTGTTGGTGCCTCTTTGTGTAATAGCCGTATATGTTAGGTAACTGACCGGGTGACTTGGAGAGTAATGAAGGATCCGTTCTGTGCTTTAACTTCAGATGAAACTACTGCTATTGATTTAATGCACATCCAGCCATGGTAATAATAAGTGCATGTCTCAAGGCGTCTTCTACATCCATGGTCAGCACTTGGCATCAACACGAACTGCATATCACTCCGCACCGACATTTTGTAGGCACAAACCAGAGGGGGGGGGGGGTCCTGACACTTTGAGCCCCTGTAATCCACATATATGTGCCACTTACCTCAGGTGGGGTTTGGTAACTCTCCCCATCATCGCTTGCACATGCTGGGCCTCGCACACCCATAAACTCAGATCAACAGCCAGCGTTTTTCCGCTCAAACTGTACAGAGGCACAGACTCACGGACCGGCTCGACGATAGACCATAATTCGTGAACACCCATAACTACCAACGCATACGTTTATCGCGGATTTAAGAGTAAGATATAAGTAGAAAACGTAAATGTTAAACCACACACAACAAACGACCACAAAGACCCGGAATTTTCAAACCTTGGCGCCGTTGGGCTGCGTCCCAAACTGTTGAACATCGCTATATGACGCTACCTTGTTGCTTGTTTAATTATCACGACGTGGGGAAAAAAGTACATTTGACGGTTAAATTAAATACATGTCATCAGCAGGCGTTTTATTTAATACGTATGTCATTTATTGTTTCAATTAACATGATTATTTAGAAAACAAGGTGGAAAGAAAAGGAACAGTCTCACGAAGTCGAACAACGCCTTACTTGTTCAACACGAACGTCATATTCAAGCGCTTGTTGCTATGGATACGAGGCTTTTGTTTACAGGCCAGGCTCAGGATTTTTTTGACTGTTTTTATTTTAAACCATGGACTCTAAACTACACATACAAATTGTTGGCTTGATTAAAGATCGCAGTTTCCATGTTGCCAAAAGTATTGTCGAGGTAAAGCTTTTTATTTCTTACAGTTTTATGTAACATGTGTTTTCCCTCAATTTTACACTTTTATCCTTTGACTATGAACAACAGGGACTAAAACAAAAGTTTCCTGAGAAGTTTCTGGATCCGAAAATTAAATCACTCCTTGAAATAGACTGGCACACATATCTGTGTCAAAAGAAAAGGGTAAGTCCTCTGTTTATACGTTTGAAATGCAAATTAATCAAATTAACAGAAAAGTAGAACAATGCTCTACAATGATAGTAAAAGTGTAATGTAACCTAAAATTATTAATTATTATTGTACAGCACTTGGGTAAATATACATGTTATCTTCCTCCATTGTTGTAGATGAGCTGCAGCAGCTTGCTGAGGGTTGTGATGCCACAGCTAAACACACACAACACACAACTGCTGTAGTTTGACGTCATGGCTTTTCTGAAAAGCTGATTCACAACCACACATCTGTTGTTTAACACTTGTGATTCAAGGAGCTGCGTGGTGATGTGTGGCAGTACTCCAGCAGCCTGATGTGCTTTCTGGACGGCCTTCTCCTGGGTAATGAGAAGGACCTCACCCGCTGGGCCAAGAATGAATGGAATTTTTCTTTCACTCGGCCACAGACTTTCTATATGGCTCTCACTGAGGACTACTACAACAAACACCTTCGAAACACTGGGGCAAGTCAAAAACACAGTCACAAAAACATATATGTATATAGGTTATAGGAACATTTATGAAAAGTGATGTTATGTGTACATGAAGTCATCTTTGAAAACCAGTTATACAGTTATAGTCATTAGCTGCTCTTATTAATGAAGAGTGCCCTGTCCAAATCATGTATTCATTATATTTTTTCAACCTTAAATCATCTACATGAAAATAATACATCTCTCTTTCTTTTGATTATAGCATCAGTTTGTCTTCATGGAAATTGAGATAGCAGGAGAGGCAGTAGGGAGGTTATTGTTTGAGGTGAGGAAAACATGTATGTTGTTTCACAGTGCTTATACAAAACGCCTGTGTCATCTTAAATCCCTGACTTTTGTATATTGTAATATTCTTTAAATGGTTGGTATACAAAACTAAATGACATCACAGAATGGCAGCATGTTTTACGAGGTGCATTGTCCTCCCTATCCTCAGCTGTTCTCAGATATTTGTCCAAAGACATCAAAGAACTTCGAGGCTCTGTGCACAGGAGAGCGAGGCGGATCAGTAAGTGGCCTCCCACTTTGCTACAAGGGTTCCCTGTTTCATCGTGTGGTGCCAAACGGTTGGGTGCAAGGTGGAGGTACGGTCCACATTATCAATGTCACAATTTTAAATAAGATACGATAAGATTGGAAATAACTGTATGATGTCACACCAGGAAATTATGTTCTTACAGTAGCTTTAGAGTGAAAAAGCAAAGGAAAAAAGCAGTTAAAAAATATTGAAACAGGATAAAAACCAGACAATTAAAAATACAACATTATAATAGCTATTTATAAGCTACACCTTTCACATATCAAGACAAATATGAGGGTATAATAACAAGTAAAATAGAAATACATAATAATCCATCCAACTTCAATATCAGGGCAGTTAATCAATCAATCAATCAATGTTTATTTATATAGCCCAATATCACAAATGATACATTTGTCTCAGTGGTCTTCACAGTGTGTACAGAATATCAGTATGACAATACGACACCCTCTGTCCTTAGACCCTCACATC
The DNA here is from genome assembly GCF_902827115.2 of Pseudochaenichthys georgianus. Lineage (NCBI taxonomy): Eukaryota > Metazoa > Chordata > Actinopteri > Perciformes > Channichthyidae > Pseudochaenichthys > Pseudochaenichthys georgianus. Next base: position 24,301,476 of record NC_047526.1, read on the forward strand.
GTACAAGGAAAAACTTCCAAAGAAAACCCAGTTTAAAGGGAAAAATGGGAGAAACCTCAGGGAGAGCAACAGAGGAGGGATCCCTCTCCCAGGACGGACAGACGTGCAATAGATGCCGTGTGTAAATTGAAAAGATAATACATTTGCAACATAGGTAGTCCAAATGTTTGGAAATGCATGTGTGTATAATAGGAAGATGAATCCACGAGGATATCCATCCAGGACCTATGATCCAGGACCACAGCCACGACTCAAGATCCAGCGCTCGCGATCCAGGACACAGGACCGCAGGATCATCCATGACTCCGGATCCCAGCGTATATAGACACCAAAAAGAAAGACATTTGGGGAGGCTGGGTTAATCGGAACATGAGTGTACACGGGTATAGACAGAGAGAAGGAAGAAGTAAGATGTCCCCCGACAAACTGAGCCTATATCAGCAAAACTAGGGGCTGAATCTAATCAGCCCTAACTATAAGCTTTATCAAAAAGGAAGGTCTTAAGCGCACTCTTAAAAACGGATAGGGTGTCTGCCGCCCGAACACAAACTGGAAGCTGATTCCACAAATGTGGAGCTTGATAAGAAAAGGCTCTGGCTCCCATTGTACTTTTAAAGATTCTAGGAACAACCAACAACCCTGCATTCTTGGAACGCAATGCCCTAGTAGGACAGTAGGGTATAATGAGTTCTTTAAGGTAAGATGGCGCCTGCCCATTAAGGGCTTTGTAGGCGAGAAGAAGAATTTTAAATTCTATCCTGTGTTCTATAGGGAGCCAGTGTAAGGCAGCCAGAACAGGAGTAATGTGGTCCCTTTTCCTAACTCTGGTTAGTACACGAGCCGCAGCATTTTGAATCAGCTGAAGCGACTTGATTGACTTCTTGGTACTCCCTGATAATAAAGAGTTACAATAATCCAGCCTAGAAGTAACAAATGCATGGACTAGTTTCTCTGCATCGTTTTGAGGCAAGATATGCCTGATTTTTGCAATGTTACGTAGATGGAAGTAGGCGGTCCTTGAAATTGATTTTATGTGGGCGTTAAAGGATAAATCCTGATCAAATATAACACCAAGATTCCTTACAGTCTCACTGGAGGCCAAATTAATGCCATCCATAGTTAGTATGTCTTTAGATAATTTGTTTCGTAGATTCTTCGGGCCAAGTACAATAACTTCAGTTTTGGTCGTGTTTAACATCAAAAAGTTTAAGGTCATCCACGTTTTTAAGTCCTTAAGGCAGTCTTGAATTTTATTTAGATGATTAATTTCATCAGGCTTGATTGATAAATATAGTTGAGTATCATCCGCATAACAATGAAAGTTTACAGAATGATTCCTTATAATATTGCCTAACGGAAGCATATATAATGTGAACAAAATAGGTCCGAGCACTGAGCCCTGTGGCACTCCATGGCTAACTTTGGTTTGCGTGGAAGATTCATCGTTAACACGTACAAACTGAGAGCGTTCAGATAGATAGGACCTAAACCAGCCTAAAGCAGTTCCCTGTATGCCAACTAAGTGCTCTAGTCTTTGCAATAGGATATCATGGTCGATAGTATCAAATGCAGCACTAAGATCGAGCAAAACAAGAATAGAGACAAGTCCCTTGTCTGAGGCTATTAGAATATCATTTGTGACTTTAACCAGAGCTGTCTCTGTGCTATGATGTGTTCTAAAGCCAGACTGAAAATCTTCAAATAAATCATTGTTTTTTAAGTAATCACACAACTGTTTTGCGACCGCTTTCTCAAGAATTTTTGAGAGGAACGGAAGATTAGAAATAGGTCTATAGTTGGCTAAAACCTCTGGATCGAGGTTGTGCTTTTTAAGAAGCGGTTTTATCACTGCTACTTTGAATGATTGTGGAACATAGCCTGATAATAAAGACATATTCATAATATTTAATAAAGAAGTGCTAATTAATGGAAAAACTTCCTTCAACAGCTTAGTTGGAATTGGGTCTAACATGCACGTTGATGGTTTAGAAGAGAGAATCATTGAATGTAATTGTTCAAGGTTAATGGCTGAAAAGCATTCTAGTTTACTATCTAGTGTAATATTAGAACATACGATTCCGGGAGCTGTTGATAACACTATACTGGTCGAAGGCAAGAGGTCATTAATTTTGTTTCTAAGAGTAACAATTTTATCGTTAAAAAAGCACATAAAATCATTACTACTGAGTGCTAAGGGAATAGAAGGCTCAATCGAGCTGTGGCTCTCTGTCAGCCTGGCTACAGTGCTGAAAAGAAATCTTGCATTATTCTTATTCTCATCTATTAATGAAGAGTAGTAGGCTGCTCTCGCTTTACGCAGTGCTTTCTTATATTCATTGAGAGTAATATGCCAAATTAAACGAGATTCTTCAAGTTTAGTGGAACGCCATATCCTTTCAAGTTGTCTAGACTTTTGCTTTATTTTGCGGGTTTCGGCATTATGCCATGGAGCTAATCTATGTTGTTTTATTTTCTTCTTTTTCAAAGGAGCAACAGAGTCTAATTTTATTCGCAGCGCATCTATAGCACTATCAACAACATGATCAATTTGGGGTGGTGTACATTTTGTATAAGTTTCCTCCCCTACATGCAGACATGCTATCGAGTTAAGTATTGGTGGAATCTCTTCCTTAAATGTGGCTATAGCACTAACAGATAGGTTTCTGCTGCAAGAGCTTTTGACTAATGCTTTGTAGTCTAGTAACAGTACTTCAAAAGTTACTAAGAAATGGTCGGATAAAGCAGGATTATGCGGTTCGACTAATAGTTGCTCAATTTCAATACCATAAGTCAGAACAAGGTCGAGAGTGTGATTATAGCAGTGGGTTGGTTTATTTACACTCTGACAGAAACCAACAGAATCTAATATAGAGTTAAATGCAACAGTAAGGCTATTTTTATCATCGTCAACATGAATATTAAAGTCACCTACGATAATTACTTTATCTGTTTTAAGAACCAAAGTTGATAAAAACTCAGAGAATTCTGATAAGAATTCTGAATAAGGACCTGGTGCACGATACACTGTAACAAATAAGATTGGCTGCAAAGTTTTCCAGGTCGGATGCGTAAGACTAATAACGAGACTTTCAAAAGAGGTATAATTACATTTTGGTTTAGTATTGATAAGTAAACTTGAGTCAAAGATTGCTGCAACTCCACCTCCTCGGCCTGTGCCTCGAGCAATATGAGTGTTGACATGGCTGGGTGGAGTGGCCTCATTTATGCTGACATATTCTTCATGTCTCAACCAAGTTTCAGTGAGACAGCATATATCAATATTATAATCTGATATTAAATCATTTACCAATATTGCTTTAGATGCTAGAGATCTTATGTTTAAGAGACCACATTTAATCTTCCTGTTTTGTTGCACTGTAGTAGTTGTTACATTTACTTTTATTAGGTTATTATGTATGACACCTCTTTTAGGTTTTACCTTAAATTGTCCTTGGGCAGACACACACACCGCTAATATTGGGTATTTTATTGGGTTCGGGATTCCTATGGGTGACTGCCTAGGAGAGAGCGCAGAGAAGCGTGTAAGACTGCGACTCTGCCTCCTGGTCTCAACTCCAGTTTGTCATGGATTACGTCCACAAAGCCCTGAAATGTTTGCCGAAATGAGATCTGCACCTTTCAAAGTAGGGTGAATGCCGTCTCTCTTAATCAGACCAGGTTTTCCCCAGAAGGCTGTCCAATTATTTACGAAGCCCACATTGTTTGCTGGGCACCACCAAGACAACCAGCGCTGAAATGATGACATGCGGCTATACATGTCATCATTGATCAGATTGGGGAGGGGACCAATTTGACATACATGCCACTTGAAATGGAAAATATATCAATAAATGATTAGTACTTGAACTGGAATTGAACTTCCTGGATTGTGTTCATGTTCATAATGATTATTTTTTTTCAGCTTGAAAAGGCTTTATTATATTTGGGTCACATGATTTTTAAACTTATCTGACTCTATTTACTGGAAGTGAAATTATCTTTGAACTCCTGTAACTTCCTTCAATACTCATTACATAGCCCAGCCCTTGCTTACACAATACCAGCACCTAAAGTTGTTAGGAAATCATGTGAAATTGAGGAAGTGTTTTTTGTACAAATGTCTTTGGTCTATTCACATAGAGCAAGCTGTATCTTTGTATCACATAGATATTAATCCAGTGAGGAAAGGTGATGGAGGGGAGTCAGTCTATGGACCAGCGTTTGAAGGTAAAAACACCTACGGTATTACAATGAATGTGTGTGTGTTAGTGGATTTACTTGTACTGTATGAAAACTCAGCTGAACATGTGTCATCTTCTCCATTTAGACGAGAGCTTTGCTGTGTCCCATACTAAACGTGGCACTCTAGGAATGGCCAATAAGGGTCCCCACAGCAATGGATCCCAGTTCTACATCACCCTGCAGCCAACACCCTGGATGGACAGGACTTATGTTGCCTTTGGGTTTGTATTACACCTATTTTATTTCTCAATCCTGCATAATCTCAATTCTGATTAGTTGGAGCCTAATGTCTTGGTTTTCTATTCTAGTCACGTGGTTGAGGGTGTCGACGTCCTGAGGAGATTAGAAGAAGCTGTGACCTGCAATGAAAGACCCAAATATGAATGTAAAGTTACAGACTGTGGAGTGTTTAAGTTTTAAGTCAAGTGCTTAAATGTTTTATCAATGTTATTCATGGAATAAAATAAAGAGATACATGTAACATGCGACTTATGATTTAAATATGATTATTTAGTATAGATGAAATCATCGAACATTATATTCAGGCATAGGCTTTGTCAGAAAATGTGGTGGGGACAATTTCTCCAGATTTAACATCAGCATAGCAGAAGACAAAAGATGTCCCTCCCCTGGGTGTTGAACCTCGAGCACCTGCATGAAAAACCAATTCATAGACCTGGACCACCAATGTGTTTTTAAAATGCCCAACTATAGGTCTTGCTGTCGTGTGATTTGTACTTTTATGCACACAACTAGCAAAGGTATGGAGGACAGAACATGACATAAGTAAAAACAAATAAAAATGCATAAATACAGGAATAAAAACAGGAATAAATACAGGACTAAATACAGGAATAAAAACAAGAAAACATTAATAAATATTGAAATAAATAAAAAAACACACTATATATCTTTAATGTATTTATACATGTATTTCCACTTACATTTATTCATTTCTTTGTCTGTTTAAACTGTAAAGCGTAAATAAACTTTGATTGATTTTGATCGATGATTTGGCACAAGAAGTACACTTCATTTCAGAGCCCTCAAGAGTCAGATATAAATGTGTATTAGCGTCAAAAATGGTGTTGCTATTAAAGGTTTTGCTTCTACCTAAAACTCAGTAGTGTGCATGTGTAGGAGCCAGGAATGTCAGAGATGGGATTGCTGATGTATGATTTATTGATAATGATATATTACATTCGGTCTATATGCTGTAAAATGTATTATCTCTTCCATTTACACACGGCATCTATTGCACGTCTGTCCGTCCTGGGAGAGGGATCCCTCCTCTGTTGCTCTCCCTGAGGTTTCTCCCATTTCCCCCCTTAAACTGTGGGTTTTCTCTGGAAGTTTTTCCTTGTACGATGTGAGGGTCTAAGGATAGAGGGTGTCGTTTTTCTCATACTGATATTCTGAACAATCTGTGCTGTTGTATTTGCTGTAAAGTGTCTCTACTCTAGGCTATTTTTATTTTATGTACAGCACTTTGGCTCGACCAAAAATCGTTTATAAATGTGTTATATAAATAAAACTTGATTTGATTTGATTGGGGGTTTTCTTTGTTTATTATATTATAACTTCTGCTTTTAAATATTCAAACATATTTAAATATTGCAATGAGTTCTTTCACTCCTAATACTTTTAGTACATTATCTTAAACATACTTAAATAGTTCATAAGTACCATTCTTGATGCAGTACTTTGACCTGGAATTGAGTATATAGGCCTACACAGTGTGGTTTTAGTACTTTTACTTTTACTGCCTAAACAGAGTGACAGCTGTTTGCTTAATGATAAGAAACTCCTCTCCTTCTTGCCTTTGACGTAGTTCTTCACATACGCTCGTTTTTTTGTATCACTCCTCCCAGCCAAAAATGCCACATGACCTGTCAAGTAGGAAGTAGCGAGGCAGCGAGCAGCAAGCAACAGCAGTAGCGACCAGAAACGCAAGAAGACGGCAAGGAAGCTGTGAAATCGCTGGAGTCTAATTCTCAACGTTTTTTAGCACACATTTGTATCTTCTCGGAGTATAAAGAGGATTAAACCGGCCGCAGTCATGTACCTGAAGGTGGTGTTTTTCACTGTAGTCGTGGCTCTGATTGGCGCAGCAGCCGCAGGTAAGTTTGAGCTAAAAGGCTAACCAGCTCGATGAAGACATGCACCAGAAAACTGATTTGATCTGTCTGCATGCCTCCATTTCTGGTTATTACAGTGCACTATTAGATGTTTCAGCTCTGAGGTTGACAGCTGTCTCCCGTCCTTTCTTTATTTTCTTTCTAAAATGAAATGTACAAAATGATCATTTTGGCAACTTGACAGTATAATGTCTACGCTCAAGTTGTCCAGCTAACGCTTTAGCCTGCTAGCAAGCGATAGACCCGAAATTAAATGTAAAATTATGTTACAGTAATATTTCTCACATGATGTGCATGACAAGAGGAGCCATAGCAGATCTTCGCCAGATCAGCTTGTTATGTAACATTTTGAATCTCTATTCTGTCACTTTCAAACATTACATTTAAGATTAAAAGGTATTATTTTAATATGCACAGTAGCTACAGTGTAGTTATGGCAATGGATATGTCAAGTCCCAGGCTCCTTCACCAATGCAACATAAATATAAGACATAAACAATACAAAATAGTGCAAGAAGAACCGAACAGAAATATATGTAAATGTAATCAAATAGTGACTAATATACAGGTAAATGTGTGGGAAGTAAAACATAAATATGTCAAATAGACTATGATTAAGAATGTAAAAATACTGTACGGATAAAATACTTCTTATTGTTGTAATAAATAAATATGTGAAATGCAGACAGATTAATAACAATGTAAAACCATGCTGTGTGTCTGTGCTAAAATGTGTGTTGTTATTGTGAGTGAGACATCTGGATAGCAACAGTATCATTTTCATCACCTGCAGGAAGTTATTAAAAATATACCTCAACTATATTTGATTTGTGACTTCTTCTTTTCAGATGACTGTCCCTCCCTGTCCTGTGCTCTGTGTGAAAGCAGTAGCAGTGATTGCCAGTGGGTCAACTGCACAACAGCACGTGAGTATCTGTCATACATGTGTGTGGGCTTGTGGAGGGAGAGGCACAGGTTTGTCTTTGTGTGTCCTAAGTGGCCCAGACAGCTGAACTGATTCGACACATGACTCCTACGGTATGGAGAGAATGATTGGCAGTGGATGCTGACTTTTAGATGATGTGATGCCAATTTCCCTATAGCCCAGGCTGTATCGTAATCGTCAGGGAACACTAACAACACACTGATCAGGACGGGCTGGTTTTACAAGTACATTCCTGGCAGACAGCTCTTAAGGGGGAGGATCTAGTTAAGGCAACATTCTGTAAGTGATTTGCATAGACACGCTTTTAATCATCACAATAACGTCAGTAGTAGCTAGTAGATGATTTAAATGGAACGGGAGATAAATGTATAGGAAAAGGGAGTCATGCATTGCAATACTCTCTAGAAAAATTATGTCTCGATGCAGGATCAATAATCGGAATTTGAAACCCAATTCTCGTTCTCGTGTTTCAATTATGTGAGACTAGACTGCTACTTTCCTTATAACTGAACTAATGCTATGGTGAAACTTAAGGGATATAAACATGTGTCTCATATTTACATTCTGAGCTTAGGCTGCTTCTTGAGATTCTTTAAGCTTTTATGCTATGAAGTGCTTCAGATCATGCTGAAGTCTTCCCTTATTTACTAAAGTGGTTCTGCTACAGGAACACTTTTGTTTATCTTGTTGTTGGTGTATTGCACCGCTAGGAATCTCATTCGGAAGTCTGCTGTTTGTGATTTAGTAATATGCATCATTCATTAAAACAGAGTTTCCATATCAAAACCGCATGACAAGTTGTTTTCTAAATCAACCAATGGTTTTTCATTCACTGCAACTGCGTACTTCTCTTATGGGTTGAGTTTTTAGTATGAGAGGAGATGAGCTGGTTGTTTATTCGTGCTGTTATTAGGAAATCAGGTTAAGGGTGTTATAAGTAAAGCAGAAATCAGTCAAACAATCTTCTATATTCAAATCAAACGTTTGTCACACTGATTCATTCAGCAGATATCAATTAAACTGTGAGATAAACCCTTTGTGGTTATTGCTTGAGTTTTGTATTAAGTAAACGGCTAGACTTCTGACCAAAAGCTGAACCTAGCACGTACACTTTTTCTTTGTTTGTTATTGACTTTCTCGGCCTTGAGGGCTGTTGTCTAATATTGGCCTGAGTTCAGTGTGTGTCAGCAGGCACACACAGGTCTCTGGTTATTGTGAAGAAGATGAAGAAAGAGGATGTGTGTCAGGAAGCCTGCAATATCCTCTCGCTGGGGGACAGAAGGAAGGAGAGGATAACGGCCTCAGTTAGAGGAAAGAGTGTGCAGATAGGATAGAGATTAGTTTCATGTGCCTCGCTGTTCTCATCATTTATGCCTCGGGTGCAGTTCAGGACTGGAGTGCGCTGTGTTCTTGTCATACATTTCAGTTGTTATTAATCTCAAACTAATAAGATACTCTGTCTGTTGTAACTTTATTACTTGTTGGTCCAGCTTTTCTCCAGCAACAGTTGACGTTAGTAAGGCAATAACAAGTCATTGTACGTCTCATGGGAGTTGACCTGTTAGACAACTTTGCCAATGAGTAGCTTTGATTCTCTCCAGGAGTGTTAGAGGATCCCACACCCTTCTTTTGTTTTGTCTCAAGTTGTATGTCCCTCAATGACACTTTACAATAATGCAATATGTGGTTGGACAGGACAGGTGAGGTCAGCACTATTTATATCCTCTCAGAGCCAACAGGGTCTGGGTAGTAAAGCCTGTTGTATTTCCCAAGTGAGAAACATGTACAGATTTACAATTACACAAAACGGACAAAAGAAAATAGCAAACAATCATGCCCGACACAAAAAACAAAACAACAAGTGTATCAAGAGCTATATTTGTCTTGTAAGATTTGAGGTCATTTTCATAAGTTTTAATTTATTTTGTACGGAAGATTTGATTATCGTTTTTTCCCCTTGATCATCTGATGGTAGTATAAACCAGAAAAGGACTCATTGTTAAAACTTAAAGAGAGGTTTGGCTGTTTTTCTCTTGTTCATGTTGGAACATGTCACACACCAGAACAAACGGCCTACTACAAAAGCAGGCTCAACACTGTTAAACAACACTGACTGCCCCAACACAAGTAAGCCAGAGCTAAAATCTTTCACAAACCCAAAAATGGATCGCCCTTTTTCATATGAACTCAGCAAAATGTGGAAAGGTCAGCTTTCTCCAGTCAAGATGGCTCTGCTGAAGCGCAGCATGACCACACTGCAGCAGCGAGCTTCCACGTTGTCATTACCAGATTTATCTTGGCTTTAGGGAATTTGTGGACGTGCATTTCCCTGGAGTCCAGTGCTTAAAAGCGTTACACGTGTACATGCTCTGTAGCGTCTCTAAGTACAGGCTGTCATTTGTGACAAAGCTGGTTGAGTGCTCTTAACAAGGAAGCTCTTTCTGAGGCTTTCACTCACACCTCTAGTTATGACTGGGCCTCGTGGTGAGGAAGACGTCACTATACCGAAAAAGGGTGAGAGTCGGTCTCACCTTTCACAGCTGCCTGCGAGATAACAGCGCTCTAACACACTGGAGATTGAAAACCCTCCTCCCACATGTCCTGACTTACATAGATCGATGTGTCTATAAAATAATGCCGCCAACACTTTCGAAATGACTTGATCTTGATGTTACTTAATCACAGTTATGAAAGGCAGTGAGTCATTACGTTTCCAGCTTTGGTTAGTTTTGAGTTTAAGATATATGAAGAAGCGGACTTTTTTTGTCCTTACTTTACTTCCTGGTCAGTCAGGACAGAAGTGCTTACTTGTGTTAGGTAGCATTCTGGGAAACACAAGATGGAGGTACATAGAGAAACAGTGGAGGCAAGTTAGGGCACAGTGACAGGAACCTGAAAGAATAGCCCCGAAAAAGACCCATCCTCAATAATTGAACCAAGAGACAAATTGACAAACTAATAGTTATGACATGAAAGCCTTTTAATAGTAGCTTATTTCAAATGCTAGTGCCCACAGTAATGAACCTGATACAGAAAGAAGCTCTGGGAGCTGTGGAGAATGTAACACAGGCTTCGAGTTATTTGTCACCCTATTTGGATAAAGCCAAAAGATGCTTTGAACAATGACAGCAGCCTTACTGTAATTTATGATCAGCCATCTGGCGGGAGTCGTCAGCTTGGATGGTTGCTGTGGATTATTGTATTACAAGCAAGGAAGGTGGAGCAACATGTTTTACAGCAGCAGGTGTCCCTCATTTAGTACACAGTTCCCTTTATGATGTTCCTGTGTGCTCGTATAAGCCAATCAAGAGCCATTAGTCCCATTTCAATCCACACAAAGATGGGGTCAAAGGTCTTTAACAGCCTCCCCTGTCACTGTAATAAACAGTTATTAAAGCTTTATATGTTTCCCACTTCCCTATCACTTGAGACATTTAGTTATTATCTTGTTCCTTGTTCCAAAATACAAGTGATGGAAAATTGCAGCCATGCTTGATGTTTGTATACTGTTACTGTATTTTCATTACTGTAGCGATTTCCAGTAAGCTAGATCATCCTAAATAAGATCATAATTGATTAGTCTCACCAAAATGGTGATTTGGCAAATTTAAAGAAGCAAACCATAAAAAGCTAAACATGATAAGTAGACGGACTGACAGTTGAATTCACATTATTGCACATCAGAGGTACTGCATAGTTTAGTATACCTTTAAAAATCCAATCATTACAAGTTCACACAGCTCAAGGTGAGAAAAAAAAGCTATTTCAATCAAACTCAAAGATATTCAATGTACTGTCATGTTTGACAAATAAAAGCATCAAATCATTACATTTAAGAACTAACAGTTTTGGCCTTGTTGCCTGAAACATAATTGTATACATATGTTAAGGCAATGTATTCTTCTGTTGATGTATACATTGAAACAATAATTTAAGCTCTGATACATAATATATTCATTAGAATTCAAAAATGTCTGCTTTCTCTTAAACATGGTCTGAAAAACCCTGTGCGAAGTTTGGCAAGAAGGATATTTAAAATAATTTTAATTTTAATAATTTTACAACAACTTATCATTCATTTTCTGTACGCAATTTCTGATCAGAGGTTATGTGTGGTTGCCTGCGCTTAAGCACAACGGCAGTTTCACAACATCACTGGGTGTGAAAAGACTCTAAAGTCACAAGGTGCTGTCCGTCATGACTCATGGTTTCCTGTCTGTGACACGGGCTGAGTTAAACCATTAAGTTAAAGAAATGAAAACTAATTTTAAATAAATGATTTCCTCGTTTTTTAGGTATATATAGGTAAAACAATAAGTAACTATGATGTTTCGTCTGTATCTTGTGTTCTTGTAAAGTATTGAGGACAGGCAAGGCTTCACAGCGGGGTCAAAGTCCCTTCTCTCATAGTTAATCAGTAATCTGATTTGAACAATTAAAGAGAATACACCCAGACATTCAAACTTTGAGACAAAAATAAAACAAATTATGTTTTCACTCTTTAATAGTACTGGAATAATAATAGTAAATGTAATGAAGTTCTGCACATGAATGTGTTAAAATGAGGTCACATTAAAATGCCTCTTCTCACATGTTTATACATTAATACTATAGTAAAACTCTGACAGTGCCTCTTCTTGTTGCATAACCAGTCCTTGTAGTTGAATGCTTATATTATATTGATATTATATTATATATTTCTTCTGTACCTACGTGTACCGTTATATTTTCAGTACAGGACTTTTGAAGAAGCTTTTTTTTCCATTATAGCATTGCCACTTTTATGTATTTTATCTGAATCCCTTTCCCACCCTTGGTTTGAAGTTACTTTCTTTTTATCGCCAGTGACAATGAGATATAAGTATAAAGATTTTCACGTTTTATTTTGTTGAGTCATGCTCTTGTGGTAAAACGTAATAACTAATGCATAGAAAAAACAGCTTTTTACATCTAAAATGTAATTTCTTTTTGACTATGTTGTAATGTGTACACACAGAAAGGGTTAGAGAGGAAAAACCTTGAGATGGAGACTGTGTTTGTCATTTGACTTCTTTGTGAGCTGTACAACAATAATGACTCTATATGATATATTAGCTGAAAATGAAAGGCTCAGGATTGAAGTGCTATAACTCTTGCCAACAAAGGAAACTACTTTGGGCACATTAATTCACATAAAGCATTTCATTTACGATACTTTTTGTCTTTCAGCAATTGTTGGCTGTCGCAACATGACTCTTCTGGCAAAAAACGAGACCTGCTCTAATGCTACATGCTCAGGTAAGTCCAACAGGGTAGTGTTTCTATCAAATATCAGATTGGTATATTAACATTTTATATTAACATTTTATATTAACATCTTCTTTTCGGTCCTCAGAGAATCTGCAGACGCCATATTTCTATTTAAATAATAACAATACTAATAATCAGCAGATTCTCTTTGGGTTTAGCTCTGAGGTGTTAATGGCCAGTCTAAGCACTTTGTCTATGTCATGTTTGTTGGCAAAACTTGGCTAAGTGAAACAAATAATTCCACCCATCCAAGAGAAATGATGAAGCAGCACTGTGTATTTCTGGCCATTGTTTTCTTGTGCGGTGTCTATTGCTTCCCCCTTTCACCCTGTCTTGGTGTTGGTTCCTTGTCCAGCTGTTACCTCGCCAGCCCCTACTCCCACTCCAGCCCTTCCTTCCACTTCAGCCCCCCCTCCCCCTGTTGTCACCACCGCCTCCTCTAACAGCAGCATCCCTGAGCCAATCACAGGTAACCAGTCCTAAAAAACCTCTGCTACTGTCAGCTTTGCTCTCTGTTGTGCAGCATATACGATTTGGTCTTTTTAGTAGTTTTGTTTAGATGTACCAAAGTTGTAATATTGAAGAATTAAATGAAATCAGACCCTGTTTTTGATATTATATGGTTAGCCATGCAATGTATTTGTAATTGCGTTTTTATATAGTTTAGTTAGTAGATATCATTGTTAGAGGTGAAGTCCACCATCCCCACTCAAATTGCCAATTGACGAAGGATTGACCGGAAGTGATGCAGAGTGTAATTCAGCTTAAATTAAGCGATATCAGGCTGTTTATTGTTCAGTTTTACAAACCCAACATACCCTACTACTGCAGCGTCACATTTAAAGACTTCAATTGGCACAACACAGTGTGGCATTTATTGTGCAGCAGTCAAAAGAAACAATGTTTTTGTCACAGTAAGTTCCATAAATCTGCCTGCAAAACAAGCACTTGTAATCATCAGCACTTTTTATCGTTGGATAATTTTTTTATTTTGGCAAAGGACTAAGAAAAAAACAGAACTAGTCACCGTTAGCTGTTAAATGAAGAGTTATTTTAGCGTTACATCTCCAACTACTCAGCGAGGCAACAAGCTCTACTGTGCCCTGCTGAGAAAGAAACACTCAGCTGTGTGCAGCTTGAAATCAAATAGTGGTTGAATTTATTATTGACTTATCCCTTTATCAAAACCACGTTTGTTTGGCTGCACTTTAGACACACTTTTACTCGTTTGTACTCCTGACAAAGACTCAACAAATCGTTGGTATTGAACCGTACTTACTGATACCATGAGTGCAAATGAACCCAGACCAAATTCTTCGGGATTACAACTACAAATAAATCATATAGCTTTAAAGGAAATCGAGTAAAGACTAATAGATGTGTTCTCACTGTAACCTTACACCAGCCAATACCACCAGTGTTCCCCCTGTCATCACGACTCATAGTGGAAACATCACCACGGCTTCCCCCTCTAATACAAGTAAGTCTGACATTGTGACAGAGCGAGACTATTTCCTAAATCGGTCCTGAAAGATGCATTAACTCTCCATTTCTCGTCTTTTATAACAGCTGGCACCGCCCCGGCCACCACTAAGGTCGCCCCCTCTCCTGCGCCTCACCATAACACCTTCGACGCTGCGAGCTTCATTGGTGGAATAGTGCTGGTCCTGGGTCTGCAGGCCGTCATCTTCTTCCTCTACAAGTTCTGCAAGTCCAAGGACCGCAACTACCACACTCTTTGAAGCAGCCGCTCGTTTTGATCCACGTCACATGACCAATCCCCATCACTAACCAGAACCTTCCAGAGAGGACTCCCCACTCGGCACGCACTCATCACGGGGAACTCAAACAGTGTTTTCTAGCAGGTTTTTTCCAGATCATCGGGTGGTTACTCCCACCTCCATCATTCCATTAGTCATTCTGTGCACGCCATTTCCCAACAGAGTGAGGCGGTTCATGTTATTCTCTCAAGTAAACAAGAGAGAATTAGTCATGAACACAGTGTAGCTTTCCTGTTGGGAGTAAGATGGCTACAAACTGCTAGTATTATCATCCTTTTTTCTTTTATTTGGAAACACTGTTTGAGTTCACAGCTATTCTTAAACGTGATGACTGTGATGATTCAGTATTGCTTTTAGCCTGTTGAATCGTAGGCAGGTTCCCTCTTCCCCCAAGCTGTATTATGTGTTTGTAGATGATGTCAAAGTGGTGGGGGTTACGCACGAGGGAATAAAAGCAATACTAAATTATCTGATGTCAGACCAAAAAAACTAATGGTGATCCCTCTGGTCAAAAGTCTTATTCTGGGTGTCTCCCTTGGCTTTTAGGAGTGCTGTGTGTCTTCTGCTGTTGAGGTCCCTAAGGGAAAACGTTCCCTATAATAGTTGTAAAAAACTGCAAAAATCAACTGCCACTAGAGCAGCTCAATGCAATACATCCTGTATTAAGTTAATTTCCCATCCTGTAATCTCCCAACTGTTATTTCTGAACTTCACCGACATCAAAACGTACCCACTCTAACGTCAGCTGGCCTTTTGCCCCCGCTTCTTTGGGGAAGTCAAAGAGGGCCCGTGGGTCCTAATGAAAGATTGTAGAATATTTCAGAAATAGAAATAAATATTTTGTTTTAGATAATGTGTAATATAGAGAACAGAGAGATAAGGAAAATGGCATGCACCTTCTTGATGTGGACAGTGATAGCATTGAAGTGCCTTTTAATGTCCTGGGAGACTTAAAGATAGCGGTGGAAGAGTGTGAGTCTTTTCTTCTTGTTTGAGGCCCAAGTGTTATCATTAGTTTCTTTAATGAAAGAAACGGTATCGCTGTGCTGATATTGGTGAGAACTGTAGTATCCCAGCTGGACTGAAGAGCCTTTATTGTGAAGTATACAATAGATAGTTGCCATTTGAGGGCCTTGATCAGTCCAGCCAGTAGAAGACTATATTCAGTACAAGAATATATCGTCCTCTCACTGGTGACTTTGTGTAAATGGATAATGTAAAGGCTCTCTCCCTTTAGTAGTGCCTAACACTGCTCCCAAATGTCCTCCCTTCTCACTATTTATTCCTCAATTGTGTTGAATTTCGAAGCATGAACAGTGACCTGGCAGGAAATCTGGGACCGCTGTTTGGTGATATAAATCAGGGAATGTTCTTTAAACGAAAGGCAAGAATATTGGGCTTAGTTTAATAAACTTGAGTATTGCGGAGAGTGCATTGAGGTAAAAATGTTGGACTGTTTGAGTGCTTGTTTGGCCAAATGAGCATTGCACCTCTAATTTCTGACTGTGCCGTGTAAATGAGAGGATTGTGAATGAAGTGCAGAACTGCAGCAACAGAGCTCCATGCTAGAGCTCATGTTCTCTTACTAGCTTGCTGCTAACGGTGTGATTTAATTTGTTCCCTTTTTGTCCCTCCTGTACATAGCCATGTCCTGTTTTTGTTCATCTTCAACTTAAGGAAAGGCTATATGAAGGAGTGTTTATCAGTACATCTTTGCTCGTAGCGGCTTGTTGGTGTCAAGAATGTTCTTTTTTTCCCTTGTATTGCATGCTGAATGCTAGGAGTTGTGATTTTTCCTCCCATTGCATATGCTCTTAGGGATTTAGACACTTAAAAACCACTTGATTATTTGTGATTAGTCCATATGCTAGTTGAAAGAATGCCTTGAAAACGTGTGCATTGAGCCAAAGTCCTCAGTTTTGGCATGGAAATTGAGCATTGCACTGACGAGCTTTGTTTTGTAAGTTTCTCTTTGTAAATGTTTTCATGGTTCAGCCAATAACAAAAAAATCTGATGCTTGTATAAATACTCGGTCTTGAATATTAACTAGATAATAGATGAATAATCACATTGTTTTGTCATCACAAACTGTAATAAATCCATGTTTCTTTTCTTCTTTTGGCTTTTATAATTTAGGTTCACATGTTTCCTGCTGCGCACCATTAATACGCCTTTTTACACCTGGTGGCATTAGGCTGCAGCCCAAAGACCCAACTGCAGCGAGAAGGCTCCAGAGTTTTGCCTTAGCTGTACCCATTTGTCCATTTGCTGCTTTTGGAGAGCCTTTGCCTAAATTTAGAGGAATATTTGAGTTTTATTCACAGCTGTTGCCTGCTGTGTGAATCCAGCCTCTGCTTTCGACATGGTAGCTGCATTCCTTAAGAACACAGCATCACATGTTGACCTCAAAACACAGTAGATGTCCATTGTGTCGACTCTCCGAAGCTTCTCCTACTTAATCAGTCCGTGCACCTCTTAAAGAAAAGTTCCTTATTCAGTTAATACCCAAATAAAGTTGTAGTTTGTAAAAAAAAAAAAAAAAGATATGCCACCCCTATTAAATGAATGGGACTCAGCACTTTCAGACCCCTGTGAAGTGGTTTTCTGTGATGTATTCTGCCTAAACGTTTGTTTTGTCATGCTCAGCCTTAACTTCTAGATCACACCCACAGAGCATGTACTATTGATGAGATGTGCAGGCACAAACCAGGCAGCATGTTGTACTTTTAAAGGCTGGCATTTAAGTGTCTACAAATCAACCAATCACACAATAGAATTATAGATGTTTAAATGCAGCTAATGGATGATATAGTTTTCAACTAAAAGAAGCCTGGACAACTTCTCACTAGCACATTGTAACTAAATAGCTGCAACATTTTCTCCATATTCCGAACATGATGACTTGAACTCCACTTTGGTTGTATTTTTCAATTGTTTTATTGAATTACTTGTTTTATGTTCAGTAGGATTTTAAATTTGCTTGGTCATGGACGGCTCTCCTCAGTTTTCAGCCTGGCAGTGTCAATGAGCAACGAGTTAAAAGCTTTTTGATTCCCACATTTGCTTTTGTGGCTTTATTTCTTTCTGCACACACTGTAGTGCCATACCTTTTTGTGTTAGAGGCTGTCTTGAAGGTACGATATTTTGTTCCTCCCACCCCTCTTTGACAGCCATATGTAGACACTTGCAGGTGCCACAAAGCCTCTTGAAATGTTGTTTTGCTTATTTTTAGCTACTTTTTCCCATCTCTCACAAACCTTTTGTTTTTGATTTTGTGCCTTGTTTTCAAGTGTTGCCTTTAGTTTCACGATGTAAAGCCAATAAAGTTTGAATATTGTTAAAACAAATCCCTGTGTTCACCTTCTCATTTTGCAGCAGTGGCAACTCTCTTGGAGCTGGTGATTTAAATGACAAATCAAAAGTGGGACGATGAGCCAGGTCACAGGATACATCGCCATGGTTACAATTGAGCCGCTGGTTGCCCAGACAAGTGTGTGTGTGTGTGTGTGTGTGTGTGTGTGTGTGTGTGTGTGTGTGTGTGTGTGTGTGTGTGTGTGTGTGTGTGTGTGTGTGTGTGTGTGTGTGTGTGTGTGTGTGTGTGTGTGTGTGTGTGTGTGTGTGTGTGTGTGTGTGTGTGTGTGTGTGTGTGTGTGTGTGTGTGATGCTAGGTCAACAAGCTCTAGTCTTACAGGAGTGAAGCAAAGCAGTGCTGAACAAACCCTCATCAAATATTTAGTCTTTAAACGATTACAAATTCAGCAGTGTTTACCTTTTGAAAACTATTTGGAGATAGATAGGCCTATGTTTGTGTAGGGCTGCAACTATAATAAATGTTTTCAGTATCAATTCATCTGGTTAATATTTGATAGATTCAATATCTGGTCTATAGAATGTCCATGATAGCAGTATCTAAATGTCTTCCAAAAACGTAAAGCATTGATTTGATATAGGCTACAGAGAAAATCAGGACATATCAATAATTGAAAACCGCATGCTATATGCTTAGAAAATACTTAAATATGAACAAATGAGTCACTTGTAGTGCCGAGAGATAGGGAGTCAGAGGCGGTGCAAGGAAGGTGCAAAATGGTACTTTATTAGAGAGCAATTAAGGTCATGTTATCCGGTTGCAGTCCGGGAAGAAGAGAGTGAAGTCAGGACTCAGGAGGACACACAGCATAGTAAACACATAACATGTCCGTGTGGGAACAATTGCCCCAACTGTAGTTCCATGTATGAATTATGTCCCAGTGTATTAATAGGTGGTCACCACACACTGCAGCTTTATGTGGGGGAAAAGATCTGTAGTTGTTTACAGACATTCTGCCAAGCTAGCCATTGTTAGCTTTAAATGTAGCCTACTGTATGGTATATCATTAAACTCTAAAAGGAAACAGAAACATAATTCGTTTCAGCCAAATAACTTTATTTGCTGTCATGTCGCAATTGAAACCCAGAGGAACCCACCAATCTGTTCAGAACAACACGATTGGAAAAACAGAGACAGGACACAGGCCGTTTCCCAGGTCACAGCACGTTTCTGCTTATGTAGCAAAAACTGTGGCTTTAAAGGAAATGTCTGTGTTCACCCTCAAGAATCACAGTCTGTATACATTCTTAAACAAAGTGTGTGTGTGTGTGTGTGTGTGTAATTAGGGCTTGTGCTGAGCAGTTATTCTTCCAGTGGCACCGAGTCACCACTGTTTCCCAGAACCAAAGTTTCAGGAACAATTTTTTTTCGGACAACCACATCATTCCTCTCTCGTGAGTCCATACAAAACAACCCAGCACAGTATCTGCTGGTAATGGACAGCAATACTACTGCAGTTCTATCACGAACTGCTTTTATGAGCTTTTCGCACACTGAAGATATACTTTTTTTTTTCATGGAAACTAGTAACACTAAAACACACTGTGATCAATCTAATCTTGCAATGAGTTGATCAGCATAAGAAGTAATCCCATGTTATGTGCACAACGGATTAATTGTTACATTTTTCATGCATAAATGTCAGAAAATGCTTTTTCTCTTTTAAATCATATTAAACTGATTATCACTGGATTTTGGACTGTCAAAACAAGACATTTAGACATCGTGCTAGAAACTGTTATAGACATTTGTCTTTTTTATGTACGATTATTCAAGAAAGTAATTCGTGTTTATTGATAATAAAAGCAAATAGTTGCAGCATTAAAATGTACAATGTACTTACCTTCATGAGATGTTGGTCATTTATAGGAAATTCTTTGACATACCCACACAAAATGCCTTACACAGACTCTACCCAGCCCTCCTACACACACTCCTATTAAAAAGAGGGTCGTCCAGTCACGGGTATCATGGCTGCAGGGTCAGGAGAAATGCTGTTTGTGGGCAATGAGGGCTCTGTACTTGCCTCGGCTAACCTGATTCCTGTGTCCAGTCATGCTCTGTAATCTAATATGGGATCACAGGAAAACAATACAATAGGTTTAGTCTCTCTCAGCTCAGTCCATTAGGCCATGCCATGAACTCAGAGGCATGCCAAGAATACCAGGACCAATCAATTTTAGCTAGATAACGCACTGAAATGCTGAGGGCAAAAATAACAATCAGCTGTTTTGTACTTCCATGACCCAGCACCTTGGAAGTTATGGGTGTTGCACTGTTTTAAATAAAGTTTTTTTGTCACAACAATTTCTCACCAAAAAAACACTAGAATCTGTGGTTTGGATAAGGAGTGACTAAGACAAGCTTTAAAGTTGATAATTCAAAATTGTGACCTAATAAAAAATGTTGACAGGCCTGATAACAAGGAGATAATGCAAGAATGTTATGATGCAGCTTCACATATTCATTGCATAAAAAGATGGCTGACTCAAAAAAGCAAAATAGCAAGGCCAACCAGGAACTTGTGACCAATCTGAAGAAAAAGAGTAATAGCTATCATTTTAATTTAAACAGAAATGTGACTGTTCTGGCAATGTGATTTTGCACAAGACTGTGGCAAGAAGCTGTTACTTCCACTTGTGCACCTCGATCAGAAACCACATCCGTTTGTCCTGTGGCCAGGGCTATATTTACTCAACTGTCCAACCAGTTGCTATAACAGAGTAAACAAAGTTGATCCATCTCTATTACACACTGTTAAGGACACTAGGATATTGTTGCTGCACCCATAAATCCATAAATTGTTATTGTATTATGCATGAAACTGTAGTGTAATCCCTCACATTTGTAACATTGACATATGGCTGAGCACTGCCCCCTAGTGTGAGGTTAAAGCAATGAAGCGGTTATAGAAAAACATGTGTGAAACATG
This sequence comes from Pseudochaenichthys georgianus, assembly GCF_902827115.2. Classification (NCBI taxonomy): domain Eukaryota; kingdom Metazoa; phylum Chordata; class Actinopteri; order Perciformes; family Channichthyidae; genus Pseudochaenichthys; species Pseudochaenichthys georgianus. The sequence goes on from NC_047526.1 coordinate 24,322,175, forward strand.
AGAAAAAAATGTATCGATACTTACAATATTGAGCGCAAAGGCTTTATTACAATTATTTTTAAATTAAAATAGATTATTCCAGCTTCATTGGAGATATCATGGTCATTAATTATAAACTATACACTATCTACCCATGTATGTGCATTACTTCATTTAAGTCCATCACCCATTGATTAACAGGTTTAAGGAGAAACACATTATCAAGTCCTGTGGGAAACACAAAAACACTTTATTCCCTCATTTCAGTTGTTACTAAAAATATCCAAGAGGCCATTTGAAGAGAAGGGAAAACAGACCACAAGGAACCATGGGAGTGTTGTGGTCCAACCAGCTGTAGCATCAAAGCCTGCACACAGAAAGGTCTCTCAGAGAGCCTCATGTTTCCCAGCAGAGGTCGTCCTGTTTTAGTTTGTTTCTGAACTTCTGGGTTTCTCTAAGAAGCTGCAGGTTGTTGTTAGTGGGCCTGCTTTTCTTTCCTTTCTTCTGAGCCTTCACAGGAGAGGGAACAGGAGGCCTGATGCTACTTGGCTTAGTGGTTGTAGGATCCTCAGACCCAGGATGGGTCAATTGGTGGACCTGTGCAGGAGCCAAAGACAGGAAACATTAGATACCTACAGAGTTAGGGATGGAGATCAACTCACACTACAAATACATATGCACCAACAGGTCTGTAGGAGCCATATGTTAAAATGTATAGTTTGATATATTTGAATATTATAATCCTTTGTTGTTCGTGCCATTATATCATTTATTTGAACCAGCCGTGTGAAATTGACGACAGACGACCGCAGCTGTTCGTGATTACGAGACGTTATAGCCGACGGCAGCTGCTGGTGATTGGCGTGCGTGAGGAGGAGAAAGAAGCACAGAGCAACCTCGTTTTTTGACCTGAGAAAATATGTGTTTGTATTTGATACCTTTTTGTTTAAGTAAAGAGTCAAACAAACTATCCTGAGACGTATCTTGTCCAAGTCAAACTTATTTGCTACCTGTGAATCGAATTTTGGATTACTGGAACTACAAGGTCGATTGACAGCTAATTGGTCATGTTGGTGAACAGCTAATCAGTCCGTGAAATAAGACATTTTCTTTTACGAATTTGCACTCATGTGGCGCAAGATGGTTTCATGTTGCGCACAGAGAGTAACGTCAAAACCACAAACACATCATGTCCTCTTTGTGGGTTCAGTTTTGGAGAAATGTCATGTTAAGTTATTTAATAGACTGTTAAAGTGGAATTGTGTGCTTGGCAACAGCTTGAGTCTATTCCTACTTACTGTAAGCTGATATCATTCACATACACGGCAACAGGAAATAAACTACGAAACTGTTCATGTTTACAGTGATATGGTCTCTAGTCAATGTTTTATTTTTAACACAAATTGAATTTCATGGACTGAATCGGCAGATCAGACTTTTAAAAGAAATTGGCATTAAAAACCAATACTGGACATATTTACATTTCTTTTGGCATACAAGACTTTTGCATATCTACCAAGCCTGCCTCTGTGTTGTGGTGAGTTATGCTTTACCGTCTGCTGGTGTTTGCGGAGTTTAGTGATCTGAGCTCCCTTCTCCTCCATCTTGGCGACCAGCCTCTCCAGTTCTCTCTGCAGATCCTGCATCTGCTCGCCATGTTGCATTGCATCTATCTGATGCACCAGCTCCTGATGCTCACTGACAACAAAAACACACAGATTACCAAATGTTAAAGAAAATGTTAAACAGTATAACAAAGCTTACTTACAAGCTCATTTGTCCTAGCTCGTCCTGCAGAGCGAGCAGCAGGTCAGACAGCGAGCTAAGTGACTCATGCGCTCGTTGGGGGTCCCTGTCCGGCTTGTCACAGGTGGTGGAAGATGGAGAGAAGTCCTTTTGGAGGCTTTTCTTGGCCGCACAACCAGACCTTTGCAGAGCGCTCACTCGTTCACACAGCTGGGGCTGATGGTGCTTCATCATGTGAAGGATACTCTGTATGTTGGCGTGGACTGAATGGCTCGGGCTGGTCGACTGCAACAGGAATAGAAAATCAAATTCAATTCAATTAAAAAAAAGGAAGAACATTATAATATGTGGTTTGTTATTGCAGAGCATCAGAACTGACTTACCGTTCCTGCAACAAAGGGCATTATTTTGTGCCTTGGGCCGCTCGGTGATGCCAGCTCTTTCTCTCTGGAGATATTCTGGAGATATAAGACAGCTGTTATCATTACTATGTGTAAACAACTTTCTTTCTCATAAGATGAATACAGGCAGTTATTGAGTTTATCTGTAAAAAAGCTACCTTGGTGGTCTTTTTTGTTTTCTTCTTTGGCTTTATTTCTTCAGTTGTTGGCAGAGATAATCGCAAGTTGGTGTTCAATTCCTTCTGCAGCTGAGGAGGTGGCAATAGTGGCAACACATTAAAGTCAGTCTTTTTAAGGTTGTGTTGGCATTTAACCATTATTAGACAGTGTAACTTAAAAGCCACTAGACATACAGTATTTTATGATTGCATTTTTTTTAAACTATTGCTAACTTGTTCTGCCTTTTGTGCAAAGAAATGTGCAAATTTGTTTAGCTGATTGAAAAAGTGAAGTGTGTGTGGACTAACCTCGTCTGCTTTCACTTGCACAAGTTTACGCTCATGCTCTTCATGCAGGAGTTTTTGCTCCAGAATGGCAAGCTTTGCCTGAAAGAGAGAAATTGCATTCAAATAATAATCTTATCACTCAGCTTCTAATGATCAGTGTTTAGACAAAATGGTAAAAATGTGAATTACCTCTGCCAGAGTTTGGGTCAGACTCAATTTGATACACTCTGATTCTAGTTTCTCCAGCTTCTCACACTGAGATTGGGAGTTTGAGCTGCTTGGCCGCTGTTTCTGCAGTGAAGCCTTGAGCGGGAGTAAACAGAGATTATATAGACGTAGTAATATACATCCAGAAATGATAGGAATTAATAAAACACAGATTATGATTTTACAAACGTTTGGTACCTCTATCTCACCTAAAAGAGTTATTCAAATCTTGTTTGAAAGATATTGACCCTGTTTTCCACACTATATTTCTCTATATAATATTAAGCCTGTTTTTTTACTTAAGAGCCTTAGTGGTTATTTTGGTCTGTGCAGTTTTAGCTTAGCTCTGCAAATCGCGCTTCATGCCTGTATGAAAGCTATTTTTGAAAGAAAAGTATTAGTTGAATGTTTTAATTACCTGATTCTCCTTTAGGGCATACCTCTCCTTCTTAGCATTTTCAACCATCTTCCTCATGTAGTCTAGCTGCTTCTCAAGAATCTTACATCGAGCCTCTGCAGACTGCAGCTTTGAGTCCAACTCTGTTATCATGAAAACAGATACAACTATTACAAACACAGAAAAAAACGTTGCATTTGCCGTGGCCATTCTCTCTGACGCCTTCATCACTTACCTTTCCTGCCAGAGTTTTCTGTCTCAGGCACGCTGGCTGCTGTTTGACTGGGTACTGATGCCGTGACCTGTTGATGCTTCTGAACATCATGGGAATATTGACTATAGCTCTTTTCTGCTTGCTTCCTCTCCAGCTCCAATCGCCTGATTTTCTCCTGGAGGGTCTTCAGTGCATCAACAACAGCTGAAAGAAATAAAGGTGGACTTAAAATTGTGGAAGGTGGATATAAATATAACTCATTGTACAAGGTAGCTACAGAAAAAAGTATTTCCCATACCTGTGCTGTCAATATTAGCTTTGGTCTGAGACCCTCGAGGGCTGGTTATCTGTGGGTCCATGCAGATTGATGAGGGAGCCTGAAACTCCAGCTGTCTTGCTAGTGATCGCATCCGGTCTGGAGGCTGGTAATAGCTCCCAATGTAACTGTTTTTGGAGGGTGAGTCCAATGTCTACAGACAAAAGGGCAGAGAAGGTTAATCAACGAATAACTGTTTGGTCAATACAAAACAAGCTATTAATAAGTGCCTATTAAAAGTTCCCACAGCCCAAGATGAGGTCTAAGAACATGTATAACTAACGTAATCCAAGCTTTCTGCAAACGTTAACATTACGGAAGCTAAAACCAACCGTTCTGTTTACAAATAACACTTCGATAATAAGTTATCTTATCAAAAATCAGTAAAGCCCTTTGCAACTACCCTCTTGTAAGCGAAGCTCGATAAACATATCCAACAAAATCAGTAGAAAAGCTCTTTCAGATAACCTAAAATTAGCAGCCAACGCCGGTTTGGCGAAAGTAAACAATGTTAGAGCTAATTTGTTAGCAACAACCGCAGCTAACGGATGATTCGTTACCTGGTTCTGATAAGTCTCCATTTGGTGACATGAGGTGTCTAGTCCCTACACAATAATTATATGTCTATATATAGTAATAATATTCTTCGACTGCTTGGTTTTTATGTTGCAAGCTGACTGATTTCTTCGAGCCACTCAGTTGTGCTGCTGTCACCGACATGCAGTCCGCACTTTTTAAATTTCCCTCCTCTTTGCCGCCTTCATCACATTGGTTCCGCCTTCCCTGTTTGCTTCCTTACCGACGTCCCGTTCCAGTCTCTCATTCTTTTTAAACAAGATTACCACAGACTGTATTTTAAAGATATCTGATAAAGACACCATGATACGTTATTATAATACATCCGAAAGTAGTCACCTTCCACCATAAACAAACAATTCTAGGCCTTCAGGCATTTGGCACTGATTCAAACTGGCAACTCTCCTAAGGATGCTTGCAGAAAATAGATGTTTGAGATTAAATGTCGTGAAAGCGAAAGCCCATTGTGTTTATAATAATACCCTTACCTAAACCTAAATCTAAAACCTTGCGAAAACCTTTGTCAGAAGTAAAACATGGCTATAGCTAGGATTGTATATATTTTAAGAGTATTGCATGAAGCATTTATTGAAAAGAACAAGTCTTTTAGACAATTTCTAGAGACAATGCTGAAAAAGTAACTAAAAGCCTTTTTTGAGAAAGTGTTACAAATGCTAAGTGTACACGGAGAAAGCAATCCCCCTAAAGTTGAGGTCGACATAGTATTGTATATTATCCAGTGTTCATTTGAATTAAAACATGGCAAATGTGACCATGTTCTCTACCACATAAACACAAATCTCAGGACATGACCTCAGTGTCTGCAGTGACAGCCTGGATTAAAATAAGTGTTTAAGAAAGAACCCCTCATAGACTGCAAAATAGGAAGTTGAAATCCAAATGTTATGCTGAGATGTCATCATTCTCAACAACAACATAATAGTTGAGCGTTCTTGAAGCAATCTTCTGATCATTTATGATTGTCGGTTAGTAAAGTGCCTTTGGCCAGTAAATTACTTAGTCATTCAGTAAACATTTGCACAGAATTATGCAAATAGCCTGCTGCAGCTAAAGGCTGCAGCAGGCTATTGCAGTATTTCTCCTGCACCAGGAGAAATACATATTTTTCTGTAACTCTGGTTCTGTATTTCCATTCCTCTGCAGGTTTGAGCAATGTTTTTCAAAGTTTTCTGTTTGCTCGTCTTGCAGAAAATCACCCTTGTCGATAACAAAAACTTGCATGGCATCCGTATCCAATTTTAACTTCTTACAGATAATTGTACCTGTCTGTGATACATTTGATTAACTATTTTATATTTGGATGAAATACAAATATTTGTTGAATGTTTTTTAAAAGGCATTATAGTTCAACGATAAATATATACATTTTAAATCTAAAATACTTCTTCATAGTTCACATCTAATCTCACACATTGTATATTATTTTAAATACTGTAGTCATGTGTTTAAGACTATATATGCACTAAGAGTTAAACATGTTCTCCTTTGTGAGTTTATTTGTGTGTGTGTGTGTGTGTGTGTGCGTGTGCGTGCGTGTGTGTGCGTGTGTCTGTGTGTGTATGTGTGTGTCTGGGTTCTGAAATGCATTTCAAATAAGCAATTTTTTCTTGATTTGCCTTTGATATTGTGTTTAGGTCAGGGGTTACTTTCATCTAATTAAATTGTGTGAATGCATTTTTATGGGTATTCTGTTAGATGTTGCAAATCTTTTCAAGACACTTCTTATATCTTTCTAATAATTTATTTTTTGTTGATATTTCACAGTACTGAGACTATATGTCTTAAATGTATTCAAGGGACACATAGGCCCAATGAAGGGGTCCATGTCTTGTATACATCGTTTGCTGAAAAACACATTTAAGATACTCTAGTTTAGTTCAACACAAATGAGGGTAATTATCATATGAATGGAAATGTACCACAACAACATATCTCCCTCTCTCTATCAGTCTCTCTCTCAGTATGTTCTGATAAACAAGAAAGGGGGGGGGCTGCTGCCCGCGAAATGTATGACGGGAAATGTAGTTCTTAAGTGCCACCATCCACAAGACACCTCGAACGAAGAGAACTCAACTCCCATAAAACCTTCCCCCGCTAGCTGGAAAGAAATCTTCAACCAATCATTTGTCAGAATGTCACAAGGTGCCGCCCTATAATTCCAAGGGTCTCGTCTCATTGAACATCCTGTTCTGCCAATCAAATGTTTACCATAAAGTTGTTGCCTCCTGTCGTTTCTTCCCTGGGAACTATGCCTGGGACTAACGTTACTGGTCAGTGCTGTGGCTGCAAGGCGCCCCGTAACAGAAGACCTGCACCGGATAAAGTGAGTATTTGAGAATGACACTTTTTGACTCACAGTGAAAGGTTGATGTGTAGGAATGTTGTTTTGACCGTGGTTCTTGTGTACTTTTACTGCTGTCTTTGTTAACGGGCTGCTTGAAAACCTTGACACGAAAGGAAGAAAAGAGCAGATTAAATGGACTCACTAACTGACAAGTTAAAACAACCTCAATTCATTGTTGTTCAAAAGTATGTGCAATCATTCTTTAATTCATCATAATGGTGGCTTGTAACATCAATATAGCGTATGTTAACCCGGCTTGTTTTTTTGGAATTTGGTATCCGACCAAACATTTGTATTTTCAACATGCTGTATTTATGCCAGAGCCTGTTTTTTTTGTGGTAAATACCCATGATTGACAGTCAACAAATCCGATAACAAAACATGGTATGAATGGCCAGGTTTTTAAATTAAATATTCCCTTTGAAAATAAATATTTATACCCTGGTGGTATCTATACATTTGGATTTAGTGTGATGTCAGTGTGTTGATGTTTGACACCGAATGACATTACATGTGCATGCCTTTTATAAAGATAGTTTTGTTCATCCTGTGATGTAAACAATTTCATGTCTTATTTTTTGCACAGCCTTTTGTAAGACAGCCACAAACGTTAGTCCTACATCAAAAGATGGAAGTGCAGGACCGGGAGTCTCTGGGGCGATGGGAAGAGCTCGGCAGCCGGGATGCCATCTCCAGAACTGAAGCCATGGAGAACATCCGCCAGGACGTCATGAGGAGAGTGGAGACCATCAGACCCATTACAACATTGGCTCCAGCATCGAAAAGCCCTCTTGAAAGTGACCTGAATGACATCCTGGCTCACCTTCTCATGCTGACCAAGCGCTGTCCCTTCGATGACGTCAAGGAGCAATGCGTCCGGATTCTACAGGGCGTCCAGGTAGGAGATTCATACAGAAAACAATGACACGGTCAGCTTCCTGTTCTATGTTGCTTTAAGCTGCACCAGGCTGTCATATGTCCTTTGATACTAGTGCCAAAGGTATTGTTCGGCTGCCATTCCTCTCCTCACCTCTTCATAAGCATTGTGGCTGAGTCAGGGCGTAGAGGAAACTCATTGCATGTTTAGTCAAGTGGGTTACATTCAATGGCACGATGAGAGACCATGAACTCATTAACACTCAAACACTAGAAGAGCCAAGCATTTGCCAATCGAGCCCTCCACTACATGCATACACGCACAGAGAATATGTACACGGGTATAAGATGGGTGTAACATTACATGGAATATGTACAGCCTTCTAACATCAGTGTCAGCAATATCTGTATGCCACGCAGTTTTTTTAGGGTGTATTGCAGATGTGTTGGTAGGGTGCAATTTGGATTCAGGTCACGGCTTGTAGCTGCATTTAATTTTGTATGCATGCTGGTTTTAATTCTTTCTGAACCAGCCTTATTGTCTGATCTGTGCTAACACTGATAAACCCCGAAAGAAGTAGACCAGCCTTTAAATACATTCTTATTCATGATGAATATTTTTATGATTAACAATTGTGTAAACGGTTTTCATTTAATAGATTTTGTCAGTCAAAATTACCCCTTGCAGAGAACAAAAACAAATATTAGTCCAGCTTGTAGCGTGGTTTAAGCTGTGGCCTGTTGTCCTTAATGAGTCCTCTTATAATCAACAAAATTAAGCCTGACTATTTTTGATGGCCTGCCATGGTGTTATTCTGAGGAAATAGACTGTTTGGCAGCGGCATTAATTCCTGTTTGTGCGGAAGTGTTTTTGGAAGATGCAGGAGAGGGGCAGGGAGAGATGAGAGAGGGAGAAAGCTGCTTTGCAGGTTTAACAGTGCTCCGCAGTACACACCGTCTGGTATTTTTGAATTATGCTAAGCTGCATTTGCTATGGACCTGCCAAAGGGTGCATTTATGAGCCCAATGGGGCAGTTCATGTTGTTCTGGTCCCACAGTTGAACACCCCCCTGGCCAACACACACACACACACACACACACACACACACACACACACACACACACACACACACACACACACACACACACACACACACACACACACACACACACACACACACACACACACACACACACACACACACACACACACACACACACACACACACACACACACACACACACACACACACACACACACACACACACACACACACACACACACACACACACACACACACACACACACACACACACACACACACACACACACACACACACACACACACACACACACACACACACACACACACACACACACACACACACACATACACACACACACCTCTTTCTCATGTTGTCAGGGATGGAAGGGGTTAAGGGCTTGGGCTCAGACAGACCTCTAATTCCGGCAGATCCGCTGATTAAAGACAAAATCTTTGAAAGCACAGACGGTGCTTTCCTCATAGCGACCCCCTCCTCTCGAAGAGGAAGCCCCCCTGACTAGTGAGAATAACGTCTCTTAATACTCTCGGCTTTGAGATGGCCTGGAACCATGTTTTTGCCCAATGTGTATAATATTCTGCACATTTCTTCTTGGAAAGTAAATCCAATATTTATTTTTGTATAAATTGGAATGTCCGTGGGTAGAGTGCTTAATTAAAACAAATACATTTCAGGCACACTGGTTAAAAAAAGCCTTTATTAATATGTCCTAGTACAAAAATAGGGCTAATGCGTATGACATGCTTACACAAACTTGGGAGAACAACACTTTTCCTTTATATTGGAACTGCCCAAACATGTCTCTTAATTAACATTGTTGAATCCATAAAAAAAACACATTTTGTTTTTACAACAAGGCATCAGTACCCCAAAATACATCTTTTTTATAGGACAGAGCTAGGCTAGTTCTTTCTCATAGTTTCAATTTTTTATGCTAATCTAGGGTTACATGATAATGGTTGTTTCCTTATAATTAATGTTCAAATAGAAGAGTGGTTTGGACAGTTATCCCCCGTCTTGCTCTTGGCAAGAAATCACATTATATTGTACAACTGTTTATTTTATATAATATGCAATGTTTGTTTTACATGCTGCTGCAACGAAAACATTTGCCAATTTAGTATTAATAAAGTATATCTTGTCTTGTCATAGAAGTGGTTTTCCAAAAATGTCGATTATTTTTCTTTCTTTGTTGCAATAATAGTTGCACATGGTAAAATAGAGTTCAGAAACGTCATCTGAGGCCACAGGCCGTCCTCCGCGCCTGGCTGTTGCCTCATTTGCCTTTTTTGAAATCTGAGTCGTTGCTTGTTTTTCAAGGCACGCTGTGAATATGCAGGTCAAGCTGTGTTCACACAGTTATAGGAATAGGCGTGTGGGTTTGAATGTTTGCCTTGCTATGTTGCCCCAATATTTCGGAGTCCTAAAGGTCACAGGGTCACGGCTGAAAATAGGGTTATATGTGCGGGCAAAGGTCTGGTTCCCACATGTTGTCTTTGTGTAGGGATCTACTGGGGTGAACATACGAGGGTCAAAATCACTTACCTGTGCAATCCTGCATGTACGGTCAGCACGCCGAGACAGAGGGTCATCCTGGGACTTGTAAAGGCGGTTGACCTCGCTGAGCTTCATTGAACTTTAGGAATTCATAACCATGGGTGAAGACAAATGCATACAAACCACGAAAGAGACAATAGTGAGTGTTTGTTCTGAGTCTATGAAAGGGGTGGGCAGACTCCATCGTCCCTCTCTCTCTCCGGTCACCATGTTCCCTTGCTGCATGAAAGGAGCCCAGTCTTGGGTAACTTGACAGAGACAGAGAGGGGTTTCTTTGTGTTATGTAATTACTCCATTGAGCCCTCCACCCTAACTTGAATTTGGAGCCACTCTCAAAGTTCAACCTGTTGTGATTCAGCCGGTGCTGCCTATATTTTGAGGATTTTTCCCATATCTGCACCCTACAGGGATGACATTATGTACCTGTAGAGAAGGCACAGTAAATACCAACTGGACTTAGTGTCTCTTTGAATTTGATTCAGTCCACTTCTGAGTCATTTCTAGGTATCCTTACATAACTGCAGAAAAACTCCAAGATTTGAGGCTTGTTCTACAGCCAAGTGTTACTTATCCTAATGTCCCAATACACAATTCAGCATTGTACAGAAGTGCATAGCCCCAGTTTGTGCCTCTCAAGTATTATCATAACAAACTAAGCCACAGAGCTAAGCATCGGTTATCTTGGCAATCTTTCAAAAAACCAGTGGGTGTTTGACAACATTAAATGCATTTCTAAACGTATTTACAGAATCCTCAAAGACTCCTTTGTCCATAGGGATTACAAATATTCTGTATGCTGTGCAGCAAAGATGATTTTTAATCTCATTTTGACTCCTATTTATGTTTCTTTTACGTAAAAAAGATGGTAATGTTATTATAAATGATGTGAAACACATTTATATTTTCTTTTATATTCTACAATATATATCACTATTGTTTTTCTTCGATGCAGGCAAAGGTTTTCGATGTTTACGTTGCTCCTTATTCTTTTTACTCATACTTATTTAGCTTATTTGGGACATTCAGGAGGACTGAGCAGCCCATAGTAATAAACACATATGTGTGATTAATTAAGTGAAACAAATTCCTGGATCTGGCCTCCTCCCAGAATAACCCAGAACACATTTCTGTCTCCACATGGAAAGTTTGGGAGGGTCTCCAGCGCCCCAGATATGACCTCTGATATTGATCACATTACTTTTTAATGATTCATTAATTAATCAGGTGCATGATGTCACTCATACAGATTGTAAGGGTGTGCACTGCCTTCAATCTGTGTATCAAGGTCCAGATAAAGCCTGAAATATGTGTTGCTGGATAATCACTGTAATACAATCATTTGAATTGGACTTTTAAATGTTTCTACTATTTGATGTTGTTTTCATCCCTTCTTTCTGATTGGTTGGTGTCACGGTGGATTTCTGTTGCAAAGCCTTTCCATAGGTGGCATGCTTATGGTGAGGCTGTATGGACACACTTGACTAAACAGGATCGTAGAGTGTTAAAGTCCACTCTTACTGTCCCAATGACAACTTCTCTTCTTTCATGTTTTTGTGCATGAATGTGTTTATGTATACTGTATGTGTCAGGGGGTTTGTATGCATGCCTCCAGTCCTCTCCGGGCTACCTCTGCTTACTCTGTAAATAAAGTGAGGAGGACCCATGGAGAGAGAGTCTTGTGGTCTGGACAGGTCGGCTGGATTATGGGCGATCTCAGCTCGAACCAGGTCAGACAAACTGCATGTCGAGGGGGGAGAGAAAGCAGCAGCAGCAGCACAACAGCAGGCAGTGACCTTTAGCACAGTAAGTGTACAGTGCTCCGTGGATATGGAGGACGTGATAGGGAAATAAATCTGTGGATTTACAGCTGCTGGGCAGAGTGATGGGTGGATATGGGACGGGTTGGACTGTGTACAGAGTGTGGGATGTTCAATCTCACTAAGCTGCATGAAGCTTTATGTGGCTGTCATATTGTAGCCACTTAAGGTTTTTCTATAGCCTACTAATTCTAGCCTCTCTTAATATGAATGTTTTCGACCCTGCTGATGCTGAAACTGGTGATCATAGCTGCTCTTCTTTGATGCATTGTATCTTCTTTTCTGATGCTTTTGTTAAGTTATTGTTCAATTTTGAGCCATTAGAATGTTTTATAAAGTATTTCACACATTTCTTTAGCTTCTCGCCAGGATGTGCTGCTTTTGTTTGCTTTATATCACTTAACTGAATACCTTTTGGGTTTGACAGTTAGACAATAGATTTTTGGAAACTGTTGTGGACATTTTATAGACCAAACAATTAGTTATTGGATTGTTCTAGTGCAGTAGCAGTTATATGTTTCAGCCCTGGTATAATTGACTTTATCATCATATTGAGTGTAATTCTTTAGTCTCCCAAAAGTGTTAATAAAACAGAGTGATTGGCTTTGCAATTTAAGATATGAGTTTAAAACAACCAATAATGAATAAGTCTATAATGCATAAGTCTCAATTTTTGTGTGTAGTTGACTGCATAGAAAAAAAAACTTTACAATACAACATTTTGACTTTCCAGCACCAAAATCCAGTTTTTCCAGGATAAGAGAGACCATTTTCTAACATGCTAGGAAAGAATACTAATACACAAGCCCCCACTTTGATCCTACAACACAGACGGAGCCCCCCCCCCTTCCAGCCAGTGCAGCATGCTGTAGACTCAGGAAGACTGGTGAGGAGGGGGCATGTGGGAAGTGTGCAACTAGGTCACTGTCAATCCTGTGGTAAGCCTGAATAAATGATTTTAAAAAGCCCCATCCTCCATGTTTATGTCATTAATACAAGTTAATTAAATGCATTCAACACTTTCCTGTAGGAAGAAAACAAGGAATATGTAAGTTGTTCCATCGTTGTTGTAACAGCTGTTCCTATAAAACATGTTAAGGCTGTTATCCTGTCACTGAGCGCTGGGTATGAGCTTTTGCAGAGCCCAAGCAGTCGTCATGGTACCAATGGCATGAGGTGCAATGATGGGGTGGGTTGGTTGAAACCGTTACTTCGGGGCCGGGGTGCTGGCTTGTCTGCAATTATTTCTGGCAATGCTATTCAGGAATTGAGAGAGGGAGGGAGATGGAAGAGAGTGGGAAAGAAAGAAAAAGGGAACGTTGCAAAACACGATGTCTACACACTGGAGGTCGAACAAGAGTCGGGGCGGGGGGAAAGGGATAAGGGATTGAATAAAACATGTAGTCGTACGTGAGGTGAGGAGAAACGACGGGCAAGATGGAACAAACACTGGAAAACGACTTGAACCCCAAGTCTACGAGCCCCTAAATGAGAGAAATCCTCCTCCATGATATGTTAATAATCAGGTCACTTTGTCACTCAAGCCCATGTTCTTGCAATTCTCCCTGCCTTGCAGTTGTTTTCCGTCTGATCAAGCGTACATTGCAAGGTTCAGCTTGTCTCACCCACACACCCCGAGACTGTGGAAGAAGAAGGAGGAGGGTGAGAGGGGGGAGGGTGTGGAGGGAGGAGGCGGTGGACAACAGTAACAAATAGCTGCAGGAGGAGGTGGGAAAGGAATAATACATTCTCTGAAGGAGAGAAACACACACAGAAAAGGCACGTAAATAAAAGAGATATAGATCCAGCCGATCAGGACAGAGCGCGAAAAAAAAAAAAAAGAAGCAATGTTTTTGCTGCAGGTAGAGCAGGATTTACTGTGTTGCTCCTATCCGAACAGAGAGATAGGGTGATCACATGGTGCTGTTGAATAAACGAGGCACGCTCTATTCCTCTTATTGCCATAATGTGATATTTATAACGTGCATAGCGAATTAAAGTTCACAAATTATTTATAAGGGAAAGCTTTCCGTCGCTTATTTAGTTCCCCGCTCATCTCACACAACTCTCTCTTTTCAGTTGGCTTATTGTTGACAGTAGAAACTGAAGCTTTATTTGACTGTAGAAAGCATACAAGTCATTCTGGCGGCAACATGTCAAAGAAACATGCTGATTTAACACATTTCCTAAGCAGGAGGCTGTCGTAGCATGAACACCACAGGAGTAATGATAACAGCGAGTATCTCCTGGTATTGTTTCCGTTGGCGAGCTGACATGATTTACTTTGACACTAATGAAATGGAGCCATTTGTTATAAATTACACCTGTGCTTTTCCTGCTGTGACTAGTCAAAGTGCCTGCTGTGAGAAAAGGTACAGTATACTGACCCTGTTTTCTTTTGGCAGCAATAGACCATTTTGACATGACTCAGTAAATATACAGGTGCAACTAATTACAAGAATGATTTCTGAATTCCATTTAGCAGCTTCAGTTTATTGGGATACGAATAGAACAGAGCCATCGTTAATGATATTAGAAACGCCTGTGCTTTGCCTATCAGGTCAAGTCCAAACCTGGTATCCAAATGCTACATCTTTTTTTTTTAACAAAACCTTTTGAACTTCTCTCTCGAAAGCTATTTTCTTTCTCACTTAGCACAACTGTTTCTGTCACTTTGTGTTAACACATTAGGGAAGCTCTTGCTGCTCTCTATGAAATCAGGCTTTTAATCCGCCAGTTACTTTCTAGATTTATCAATCAATCGTTTGGTCTAATAAAATGTCACCCAAAAAAAATTGGCCATCTCAGTTTCTCAAAGGACAAGATGAGGATTTTAAAAACTCAAAAGATATATAGTTAAGAAATAGAATGCAGATAATTACTTTTTTCTCAAAACAGTTGGCAGTTTTCTTTTAGTCGACTAACTAATCGCTTGGTCGACTAAAATGTACAGCTCTACGTTTAGTACTACTTTATTGATGGATGCTTTAGGCCTGTATGCAGCCGGAGAGGACAACTATAGGCACTACCCAGACAGGAAAAAACTCGTCAACTTCCATCGTATTTCCATCGAACAAAATACATCTCGCTGATATTGAAGTGGCTGCATATCATCCCACTTGCCTCATAAACTCGGCCCCTGGTCTCGGACACTTTCATCTATCAACTTGCATGCCATCTGTCCAGGATTAATTTGATCAAATTCATAAATGAATGATGAAGGTTATTGTCCAGTGGAGGCAGTATTTGAAACAAAATCAATGCATGCCTTTTATCCTGCAGCCTCTTAATGCTTGGCCTTTTACTTGATGAAAAAGATTCGCCCGTTGAGTGTTGTCATCATTCCCACAGCGTATGGAGGCCCTGAAAGCAGCTGCAGTTCATCTGTGTGGACACAAGAGGGCACTCTGCACCTGTCTGTAGCTTCTGCTCTCCTCTCAAGTTGCTGGAAGGGAATTTTCCATGCACTGGGCTAAAAGCATGAAATGTTCTGCATGATTTAAATCTGTTCCTTTTGCCGTGGTCACTGGGCGTTCATCGTGTGTGTGTGTGTGTGTGTGTGTGTGTGTGTGTGTGTGTGTGTGGGTGTGGGTGGCCTAGTGGCACTATACTTGTGGGGACCTAAATCTGTTTACACAGTCACGTGTGGGGACTCGCCTCCCTTATGGGGACAAATTGGAGGTCTCCATGAGGGGAATCATTAATTTTATGGTGAAGACTTGGTTAGGATTAGGGTTAGGCATGTGTTGGTTAAGGTTAGGATAAGTCTCCAGGTGTGTGTGTGTGTGTGTGTGTGGTAGGTATTGTAGTGAGCATGCAGGATTTAAAGGCATCTGTGGGTCAGGTCACAAAGCATGAATAGCTCAGTGGCTGCGGTCCAGGCCACAGTCTGAGGCGGCCCCTATTAGGATCCCAACCACACAGGCTCAACACCAGGCTTAACCAGCTAGAATACACAAACAAAATATTAGGGACACTCGCTCCTGTTTCCTTTGGGAGATATTGTGTAATCAGTGATTCACACCAATCCAAATCCAGGTGAAATGCTTCTTTATCGCTTTACCCACTGTCTGCTTTTGACCTGGGTAGAAGATGGTACTGAATTACAGTAGTTAGTCAAGAAAATCAACAATTTCGATGAGGTAATAGTTCTTTATGTCAAGTATCGTGCAAACATGCACACATATATCCAGGTTTTGCTGCTCTTTTTCTGCTTTATATCATTAATTTCCTTTAATTTGGACCACTGATTGGAAAGATTAAGCAATATTAAAGCCTCAAATTGAGGTCAGGGAACATGTGAGGGACATTTTTCATTGTTTTGACACCAAAGATGAATGGATTTATCCAAATAATTGTTAACGGATCCAATTGGTGCACCTCTAGCCAACAAAGGTTTATTGGTTTTGGGTGTTAGACTTCCATAATGGGTGTGTACGTCTGAATTAATGAGTCAATATTAGAAATCTTGATTTATTTACTTTCACTAACATTGCTCTTTTTCAGTGTCAAGCCAAATATATGATTGTTTAGACTTCTCTGTGAGATTAACTGCCTCAAGTCTGGAAGGAAAACATTAAACATGCATAAGTACACACACAGTGCTCACCTCATTCAGTCCTGACAGGACCCCACACTTTGAGACATGAACTTTGCTGTGGTCAGCAGCACCCGATGGATCGTTTCCCCGTACAGGCATTGTGTGGTGCGGCTCACCAAATGGGGTTGCTTCAGTTCACCAAGTGCCATGTTGGCGTAGCTATGGTGTTGTTTCAGTGTGTGTGGTATTGTTTCAGGCACAGTGTGCAGTGGTATTGTGCTCTCTTCTCATGGGTATTGTCCCGAGCTGATGTATGTGTTTATGTTACAGGCCAGTTTGTCAGGACGGCGACAGTTTCACGCTATGGGACCGCCGCATTCCCACAGTCGCTCACCTCTGACCTCTGCACTTTAGCTAGAAATAAAAAGTGTGTTTTTAGGTTAGACGGGGAGAGAGAATGTGTGTGACAGTTTGTGTGACAGACATGCAGTGTTTATAAAAAGTGGTTACTTAGGGTAACACTCCCTCATTGAGAAATGTGTCTGCCATGAATCTGCACATACATGCACCTTAATGTATGAGGTTATGTGGTGTCAAACACATACATATTTACAGAATTACATGTTTTATTTATATCTTAATCGAATGAGCAATGTAAGATGCATAGCCTTTTCAATACAGTCTACCATTGTATGCACTCAAATGAAGTCAAGGTCTTTAGAAAGTTAATCAAATTTGGATTGAGGTCAGATGACTGACTTTGCCTGTCAAGAATAATCTACCATTTCACCACAAAGAGAATATAGCTTCTTCAAAAAATTCAATGCAGACTACTTTTATTAGTCCCCCCTTCCAAAGTCAATGTCAAATGATGTCTTGAATGTTTGTCCTGCTGCATTGTCCTTAAATCAGGCTGAAACATAAACTAAATGTACTAACATACATTTGAATATCAGTACACATGTATTTAATATCACAGATTAAAATGACAAATGCTATTATAACATACAATACTTCCTGTAAACTATATTTGACACATTCAGTTAAATGGTATTTATGGTTGTAGGCTGCAGCCAGCTGTCACTGAGCCTCTAGTTTTGTAAGTGTAACCAGATACTCTGCCAAAATACTTTTGATGATATTGATTCACCACACTGGCAGCCACACAGACACTTTGAGGATCAAGATGAAGCGCTAGAGATGCATTTTCATCCTGCCGTCGACTGACGGAAGAGAAAGCCTGGCTAATATCGACAAAACATTTTTGACCAAATACATAATGTGGGGATTTTTTAGGGGAAGAATAGTTCTGCTGTGTGAAAATATTAATGCTAAATAACATTTTAAGAACTGTTTTACTGGTGTGGACTTATTGGCCAACAAGAAAAAAGCATTGCTCATTTGTATTCAAAAGTCAATAAGCAAAGAAGGTCACGCTAAAATAACTATAATCAATATTTTTGTTTTGATTGATGACCCTACAGAGAGTTTTAACCTGAATCTGCAGCTTCTCTGCTTTTATAGTGATGCATTTATAAAGTATTTGTTGTTATGCTGCCCGCCACCACACAACTTTACTGTTTTCATTGACCACCCAACGTACTCTACCTGCTCAGTGGCAAACAGCAGACCAAGCGACTAGCTTGTAAACATAGGGCAGCTAAAGTGTCAGATATTTCCCTCAGGAGTTTGTAGAGACCAAAAACAGAGCTGAGAGAAGTGTGAATAATGGACTTACCAATGGGCCAGAAAGCATGACTCCAAATGAATGACAGTGTTGCTCTGTCATTTTTGGATGAGTAAAAAGGCAGCCGTTTGCTAAAAGATTCGCAATACCAGCTGAATAAAATTGACAACATATCGATGTTGTGTGTAACGTCTCCCCTTCTCCCCAAGTCGCCCTAAAAAATATTATTTTCGCTTGTCAATGATAATAAACCTCATGATAAGTACTTAAATATAAGGATATTATTAGCTCTCTACAACAGATGCAGCCAAACATTGAGTGTGTTACAGATGATAACCTCTACATGTGGGTTGCATGTGGCTGGTTAGGATGTTTGTCTCACTTTGTCCCTCCTCTGTGTGATCAGTGAAACTTGGAGGTGTGTGTGGTCGCTGCTTGTGTCTAACCTAAAGATGCTTTTGTTCCCCTTTTCTTTCTTTTCTTAACAGTTCAACGGTTTTAAAGTTCATGCCTGAATAAAGAACGGAAACTTAATTCCAAACGTGCAAAACAAGTGCACAGAGTTGTTTACCCTCCTAACACTCACACATTCGTACTACATGTTCCGAAAGAGTAATCGGAAGCGATACCCTTACATCATGTTGCCACACACACACACACACACACTCTCTCTCTCTCTCTCTCTCTCTCTCTCTCTCTCTCTCTCTCTCTCTCTCTCTCTCTCTCTCTCTCTCTCTCTCTCTCTCTCTCAGCACTCCATGTTCTGATGGCACGTCACCCAGGCACAACACTTTTTATAACATCTTCGTCACAATAGTACATGCAAGTATTTTTGTCATTCTTTACTGACTTGTTTTGCAGGAGTCAGGTTGGATAAACGCTGGAAGCACATCGTGTAACTTTGTTCTTTGTAAGCTGAGCCCTTCTGACTCAAGGGCCTTATAGGAAAATATTGATGTTTTGTTGTTTGCAGCAATAGTTGAAGTTGTTCCCTCCTTTTCGAATTATTCCAGATGTTGGCTTAAGCCACTTTGATGTTTGAAAGAAGATGGCTTTTTGTTTAACTGTTTTTCCACAAACGTTCTATTCTTTATGAAAAGAAATGTGGATGTTTGATTGAGATGTTATCTTTGAGTGACACACATGAAATGCATCTATATACATATGTTCCCCAGAAGAACATTGGATACAAATCTGGATGTTTCTCTTCCTCTGGATGACTAAAAAAACTCAGCAGGCTTTTAAATAAACGTGACAGGGATTCTTATTGTACAGTATGGGATAACAGATTGACAAATTGTGGTCTATCGCTTTAAACAAAAATGTAATTGCTCTGAAAAACATTTACTTGGATGGGTGGGGCTGAACTGCACCTGTTATGTATTCTTCGTGTTGACGTTATAGATTGTTTCATAACATGTTTTCTTACCTGCTGAAAATGTAGGAGTCATGCAGTAGGATGACTGAATTATGGCAGCAGTTGTCAAAGTTCAGAAACTCCCAAAGGTCCTCGAGTGTTCTGCAGAGGGTCTCCACTTCACCATAGTTCAGGAAGAAATACAGCATTATTACATTTAAGGGACTCACAGGTCAACAACAGTTCAAATGGACTGGATAGAAATGTGGACTATTGTTGAGGATTAATATTTAACTTATGACCTGTAGAAGTCTATTTGGTGGCCCAGCAAACAGAAATATGGATCTGTATGGAAAGGAGGTCCTGCCCTCATCAGAGCATTTCAACCAGGGCGTGTAGGCTTACTGTGAGGGTGCAGTATGACTCTGACACAAAGCAAGAATGGACCCCTCTTTGAAAATACCAAGTATAATCTCTGAGGGCCAAAGAGCACATTAGACGGAGATCCTAACAAGTAGAAATATTGGGAAACAATGCAATCCTTTGTTTGATACACAGTACAGAGGTTGGACTGGATCTAGGTGAATGAACGGGTACAGTAGTCTAAAGCAGAGACAACGCTGAAGAGAAACATTAAACAGACAGGGATGAAGTAGAGGAAACAACGAGGGACAAAGAAAGAACAAGATATGTTTTGGGCTGCAAAACAAAAATTGCAATATCTTCCACATTACTGAGAAAACCAGGCTAGACTACAGGGAAATATAGTGGAGAAAAGACAAGATTTTGACTGGCTTTTAGAGAGCTTAGAGGTACAAGAATAGTTGGGGCCAAGCTTGGCTAACCACTTGAGGGAACAGAAGTATCTAGGCCATGGGGAGATCGATGGTGGGGGAGACAAAGAGCAACTTCTCTGTCTGGTTCCTGAATAGTCTTTGCTGGCAGGTTGCCACGCCTTGTCTGTTCCTCTGTAGATCTTCTAATCATGTTGCAGTAAGCAGTCGGGAGGCCCGTAGGAAACCAGGCATGTAAAGGTTGGCAACCGACCAACACAAAAATATACACAAACCCTCGAGTCACTCAGTCAGCTAATTTTTTTTTACTGCCTCCCTCTTTTTCCCCAATGGGGATAACGGCCTGGTAAATATCTCTGAGCACTGAACTAACATCAGCTCTCCCCGACATCAAACATTAATTTCAGAAATTGAGAAAAGGAGTCCATATCTGCCATAAGAAACGACCCCCTCGTGACCCGCGTGAGCTTTTCTCCCGGGACATCACTCAGCGACAAGCCCTCAGTCGCTTATTGGTCTGTTTCAAGGGAGTGTCAGTGGCCCATTGGCTAATTATCTCGTCACTTGACGTCAGGAAAGAAGGAGGAGGGGAAGGAAGGAACTCTATAAGGACCCCTAGTCACAATCAAATCTCCAAAGCAAACCGACCCGGTGATTAAAGGTAAAAACACTGAAGTAGTTTCATGTGTTTCTCCAAGGCAGTTCGGCGCTGCTAACCGTGCTAGCTCAGCTTGTTGCTCTGATAACTTAAGATCCAGACGTCCGTGACTAAAATCCTTCATCAGGTTAAATATAGTTAAAAAAATACCAATTGTTTAGCATTAAAGTTCAAGAAAGGATGGTTTGCGGGTCTTTTCTTCAATTCCTGTATGATTTCATATCGCAATATATATATCGCAGGGGGGGGAAATCGCAATGTCAGTTTTTTCCAATATCGTGCAGCCCTAATGTCAGACGAGAAAGCTAATGTTAATGTACGGTAACTTATATAACATGTTTTCCCAAAGTTCAGCCAGTTAGCAGGTCAAGACGTTGACACATTAGTCTGAAGCAGCAGCAGTTTGGGACCAAACCAAGCTTCAGAAATATGTAGATTTAGCTTAGTGGGAAAAAAGGTGTAAGATTAGTGGCGAATTCTTCCCATATTACAGTACATATTATTTATTGCACTTTAGAGGTAATCAAACATGTCAACATGTTGTGCCTGCCAGGCTACTTTGCCCGTCTGTAATTTTCTTTGTCAGTTCTGTGTGAGTGTTTATTTTCATCTGCATGATTTGCTTTTTTGTTGTTGCAGTGTCACGTTACAGCAAAGTCCACGCTGTTCTGTTTGTTTCTGCTGTAAAGCTAGATGGATAAACTAACAGTGGTCATGTACTGTATTTGTAATACAGTACATGACGGAGCAAGCCACAGTGCAAATAGTTGTTTTTAGTCAACCAATGCCCAAGTGTAGTGATATTTACTTAAGACACCAATTTAGAAACTGAAAAAGATACTTAAAGCTC
This sequence comes from Pseudochaenichthys georgianus, assembly GCF_902827115.2. Taxonomy (NCBI): domain Eukaryota; kingdom Metazoa; phylum Chordata; class Actinopteri; order Perciformes; family Channichthyidae; genus Pseudochaenichthys; species Pseudochaenichthys georgianus. The sequence goes on from NC_047526.1 coordinate 24,344,023, forward strand.
AAGTTTAAAAACCAAACTGGAAAATCTCCCACTTGCATTACTAATGTAAGTAATCCTTTTTAAAACATTTGTATGTTTACAAGTATTGGCCTGAATAGCATTAATAAGATAAGAAAATAACTCAAATATCAATAAGGATTAGCTAACGAAAATCAGTAAAACTTGTTTTCAGTGGCCTGTTGTAGCAGCGACCTAGTTTGTCTTTCCCCATATAGTAATATGGGTCAGCATGACTCGATTATATATGGAGGAAGAAGTTAAAAAGATCAATTGTTGAACCAAATAACTTCTGTGAAATACCAGGCGTTTCTGAGCGCAGGTGTGTGAAGGTGAGCGTTTATCTAAACATGCTGTCATCACTCTCTTGTCTCAGTAGTTGTTCTTCTCCTCATACATGTGAGAAGAAGAAAACAGATGGTGGAGCTCTAACCCACAAGCTTGTTTTCACTTCTGATGCGATGTTGCCTTCGTGGTCACCACACAATGATACTCTGTGATGGCTAGTCTCACTTGTTGATATTGGAGATCTGAGCAGATAAACTGCTTACAATAAGGGCCGTGTTTGCTCGAGATTTCCCTTTTGAGACGTTGCAGGAGTTGTAAACAACACTCTGGTTGCTTCATTGTGCAACACATCCCCATTGCATACATTTCACTATAAGAGCGGAAGGGGGAAGGGGGAACAGGGAGAAAAACAAGCCATGAATGTTTTCCGTCTTCATTTCGTGTGTGATTTTCTGTCTGGAGAGCTTTGAAGAATGTATCACTTGTGCTGTTTAAAAACCCAGTTTATATAAGTACATACTTTTGATATACAGAAATAGTTGGAGTCAATCTTTAAGAACATGGAGTTACTTTAAACTCAGACAATCAGAGCTTCTATTTGGTGCTGTTGTAGATATGAGAATTACAGAATTATCAGTGTTTTTGTTGACTGGTTTGACGGTGTTCTCTTTGTACTGGGCAGACCGTTTTCCCTCTATTGCCAGCTCTCTACACCCTCTAACCAGATATAACCAGAAAGTGTGTGTGTGTGTGTGTGTGTGTGTGTGTGTGTGTGTGTGTGTGTGTGTGTGTGTGTGTGTGTGTGTGTGTGTGTGTGTGTGTGTGTGTGGTGTGTGTGTGTGTGTGTGTGTGTGTGTGTGTGTGTGTGTGTGTGTGTGTGTGTGTGTGTGTGTGTGTGTGTGTGTGGTGTGTGTGTGTGTGTGTGTGTGTGTGTGTGTGTGTGTGTGTGTGTGTGTGTGTGTGTGTGTGTGTGTGTGTGTGTGTGTGTGTGTGTGTGTGTGTGTGTGTGTGTGTGTGTGTGTGTGTGTGTGTGTGTGTGTGTGTGTGTGTGTGTGTGTGTGTGTGTGTGTGTGTGTGTGGTGTGTGTGTGTGTGTGTGTGTGTGTGTGTGTGTGTGTGTGTGTGTGTGTGTGTGTGTGTGTGTGTGTGTGTGTGTGTGTGTGTGTGTGTGTGTGTGTGTGTGTGTGTGTGTGTGTGTGTGTGTGTGTGTGTGTGTGTGTGTGTGTGTGTGTGTGTGTGTGTGTGTGTGTGTGTGTGTGTGTGTGTGTGTGTGTGTGTGTGTGTGTGTGTGTGTGTGTGTGTGTGTGTGTGTGTGTGTGTGTGTGTGTGTGTGTGTGTGTGTGTGTGTGTGTGTGTGTGTGTGTGTGTGTGTGTGTGTGTGTGTGTGTGTGTGTGTGTGTGTGTGTGTGTGTGTGTGTGTGTCTGGTCTGTGTGTTTGCGGGGAGAGGAAGGGGCGGGAGATGGATAATGATAAAGCATGCGAGTGCTGTGTAGGTTCTTGGGTTATAAAAACACTGTGCTGGTGAATTTGAGATTAGCCCCCACCTAATTGTGGGAAAGCACTCAAAGACTATTAATGCCTGACCTGGCCTCTTTATTCCCTCCATCCATCACTGAGCACAGAAAACACAGCAAAACAACAACTGCCATTAACAGAAGGAGAGGGCTGCTCCAACCCGCCGCTGTGATTGGTCCAGACGCGCAGCCTGAGTTGGCTGCTATTGGCTGAGAGAAGACACACCTCTATAATCTGTTTATCTGCAGCCAGAAAGCAAAAGGGGGGGGCTGCTTGAAGGAAGGGGATATTGGGGTGCGGGTGTGATTGCGATGTGCATTAGGGAAGACATTTGAGAGGAGGGGGGAGTCACATGTCCTCTCTGGGAAACTTCCATTGGATCTTGTACAAAACCTTTTAGGAAATTGGGATATTTGTTTGCTTTTCACCCCGTGTGTGTTTGTGCTGAGCCCCTGCAAATCACAACCAGGCTAATTTAGTCTGCACCATTTATGAGCCAGCAGCCCTTCCCATAAAGGTGTCCAGATCACAAGCTTGGTTGTGTGATAAAGTAAAATCGACATCTTTATCTCTTGTTAATCAAATCAACATGTTCCTGCGGTCAGGCCTGCCCTCACTTGCAAAAATAGCCAGTTTATCATCAACAGCAGCGAAGGCATGCGTGCATCTCATATTTGACATACATGAGCGCCGTCGCACATACATATCCATCAACACGTGACATACTGCGTGTGACACAGACAGCAGACAGCATGTCACTCTTTGACGGTAAAGCAAGCCAGGTGGTCTGTGTTATTCTGAACGCAGATGCCAAGGATGTAGGAGGAGCTTACAATGTTTGTGTCTCAGACAGTTTAGATGTACAAAAAGTTCTGTACATTTTCTGGGGTTGAATGGTTGGCCCTTTTGTCGACAACTTTACTCATTTCAGGGAGATGCCTCGACTCAAAGATATTTATGAACCGAGGTTAGTTAAAAATATAAAACGTAAGGGCCGATACCTTATTGATATAAATCAGCTTGAATGTTGCACAACAATTTGAACTTAATACAAATTTAATTTCTTAAAAAAACCTTCAGAAGGAGTCCACTCAGACCTTTGTGTATAAAAAAGTGATATTTTAGAGGCCAACAGCTTTTAATTGCTAAACCTAATGATACAACTGTTGAGTCCCTTATGCATTAATTAAATTAAAAGTTAGAATATTTATGTAACAAAAGAAACCAAGATTTAAACTTAAACCAAATATTTTACTGAACATTTTTAGAATCAGGATACCACCTTGTGAAAATAGTGTCAAGGCCATAGTTAGTCAGAAATAGTAATCATTTATATTATTTTGACAAAGATCAGAGAATAATTAGCATTTTTGTGCACACACATTTACTCTAAACAGAACATGCACAAGTGTTTCTCCTCACATATAGTGTCGTTCATGTGCTGCAGGCTATGGCAATGTCTGTCTTTTCACTTGTTGTGCCCAGGGCTTTTGGAAGTCAAAGGTCGTGTGGATGTCATAGTTTCAGAGCAGGTATGTTTTATATAAATAAAATTGATTGGATTGGATGTTTGAACAGTGCCTACTACAGTCTGCATTAAGAAACTGTGTGTATACGGTTTGTTTATTAGCAGGGTCAAGGCAGGGGATTTGTTCTAGTTTTCAAAGCTCAGACCATGGCAGCGTCTGCTTGTTGTTTACAATATATGTGTGTGTGTGGGGGGGGGGCGGTGTGTGTGCTCTGCGCCCAGGGCTTTAGGAAGTCAAAGGTACTGTAGATGTCACAGATTAAAAGCAGGTATGTTTGAACAGTGCCTGCTACAGTCCGCTTTAAATAACTGTGTGAAGGTGTGTGTGCATAGTTTGTTTATTAGCAGGGTCAAGGCCGGGGATTTGTTCTAGTTTTGAAAGCCAAGACCATGGCAGTGTCCGCTTGTTGTTTACCTTCTATATGTGTGTGGGTAGATATGCTCTTTATTTGGCATCATTGACCTGGGGGCTAGCTGAAGAAAGGTTAAGGTTACTTGTGTAGGTTACTTACGAACATTCACTCTTGTAAGCAGGGAGGAGGGGCTGTCCAGTCAGGAACCAGTACTCTTTAAATATCCATTGTTGCATCAACACAACTCCCCTTTATCAATCGACACCCCTCTCACATTTGGTTGTCTTCACTCCTCACATTGATGTATTTCTTTCTTCTGCTCTCTTGTTGGTGTTCAGGTTGCCAGAACAGAGCTCTGCTTGTTCACCTGAACTCAGCACAAACAAAGTGAGAGTGTTTGTGTGTGCTCATACCCGGGTTGGGCGTACATCTGAATACTTGCTATACTGCTACATTTTTTGCATTAAAAACATTGAACTGAGTTTTGTTCTAATTCCTAAAAACTAAAGCTAAAGCTAGGAAGTTGATGGAGAGGCATCTAAAGATGTTTAAAAATCAATCTTCTCGTATTGGATCAATCTGGGAAAAGATAATAGTAATGTCAACAACACTCTCCATATGTTTCCGATGTTTATTCATTCCAACTGAGTGGATCAAAAGAGAAAACATAATGTACAACATGAAAACAAATTACAATAAGGTTAGTTATATTATGTACAAAAGCACCTACAGTATTATGTAGAACACAAGGAATGTTAAAAGCTTTACTGTTGTATCCTCTTTAATGCTTATCGATGTATTGTTTCTTTTCTTGCAGGGGTGTCGCCCTTTAAATTAAGGGCTTATCTGTCCCTACCATAAAGCTAGGAACACAGCGACCAGGTACCTGAGGTTTCATATTCATAAATCATCTGCTGAACACACATTGCACATTTTTAATTGTGAGGACAGAAGATACATGGACATTCCTTCTCTCTGACCCAGAGGCAGAAGGAACATACAGTTCAGTTTGCTGTGAGTTGAAAGGTTACATCACTTAACAGAGATGTGCATACATGAGTCCAAGTAATACACACATAAAAGTGTGTATGCAAATAGACACGGAGCTGTACACATGTGTAAGTTAACTGGTAAGCTATTCATGAAGCGGAAGTGCAGCAGACCCATGTGAAATGTCTTGGCCAAATCACTCCCATATGCACGTCTCGGAACATGCAACTGACTCTGTGATGGAAAAATAGTTTTTCAAAGAGTGTGCACAGCATGATGTGTATGATAGACATTAAGTTTGTGTGCATGTGTGTGGGGATTGGTGTGTACTGTATGAGGTCTGTGGTTAGTGTCTGTTGGCTGGAGCCCACAGTCCTCACTGGTTCAAACTAGTTAATCTGTCATTGTGGGGTATGTGGCTGTGGCCTCGCCTTACAAAGCCACTTGTAATAACAGAGGGGGTTACTCTGCATGAAGGCCGGTTGTTGATGAAGAGAGGTGCTGTATTTGGGCAGATTTGTACAATCCAACACTCACTACTTTACAAAACAGGGGAAGAAAACAAAAGACACAACACACTAACAATTACATGAGAATAATTGGAGAAGAAGGTACATTGATTAAATGAGGAAGATGCTGAAAAAGCTGCAAGGGAAAGTTTTGCATCTTTCATAAGAAATGAGGCTCAGAGTGCTACCCTACACAGGAAGTGCAAAGAGTGGGTAAGAGGTCGTCTCATCTGAGCACACAGGGAGACGTTTCTTCAAGGTTTCAACATCTGTGAGTGACATCTACTGTAGCCCACACTTACATGTTAGTTAATTCACAAAACATTAGTACAAGCCCCAAATGTCGTGTCAGTGCCTCCAGAATATAGTTACACCAGGGCAAGAAGCATCTACAGAACAATGCTATTCACCTTAAAGGAGCACTCTACCAAATATATATGCAAAAGTCAGATGTAAACAAATGATATCATCGAACCATTTCCAAATCAAATATGTTTTTCTACCTGTTCTAAATGGCCACACTCTTGCAAGTGATTTCATGTTTGTACAATTGCTGAAATAGTACTTTTAGTGGCATCCAAAAATAAGACTGATACACAGTTGGTAATAAGTTAGACAATTGTATTAGTAAGTAGTCAGTAAATACAATATTTAGTTAGCTTGGTCGTTACGGTTTATGTTAATGAACGGTAACATTTTATAGCCAGCATTTCGTGCAAGATTAATAGCATTAATTGACATATTTAGCTATTTCATCATAGATATTTACATGATGCTAACTCTTGGCAAAACATGCCATGCTTATGTCAATCTATATAATTTATCGATCTAATCTGCCAAAAACTCCTTTTACTTTTTGGGACATAGAAAAACGACATACAATGATCCAGTGAAGAGTGCTTTTACTAGAAGAAAAAGTGTGATTTGCACTCTTAGTTGTCGGTTGAGAGATGTGGAGACATGTTGCTGTACTGTCCCCCACATCATACTCAAGATACATACTGTAATATTGCTGCCTTATTTCTGAGGTCTCGTAGTTTTTAATATGTCACTTCACACATCACTGTTATGTTCTCACTGTACTACTTTCAGTCTCGCTTCATCTTTTTCACGCACGCACGCACGCACGCACGCACGCGCGCGCACACACACACACACACACACACACACACACACACACACACACACACACACACACACACACACACACACAGTGACTAAGGTCGGCTTGTTGTTGCAGGCAGCTGGCTGAGGGCTTTCCTATCCAAACAGCCCAAACGCTGAGGTGGCAGAGTGTGAGGGACAGGGCGAGATATCCTAATCCTCAGGCCCACCGGGGGGGTGGAGCAGGAAACGGGGAGCATGGGAGATGGGTAAAAGCCATGAAGTTCTTCCTCTCTCACCCCGAGTGACTGATATGGCTACATACACATTCACACACATGCATGAGTATGGATGGACACCCACGTGCAAAGACATGAATGAACACATAAATACACACTTGTTGCTGGGTGTTCATTTACAGCCAAACCTGACTTGCTCCACCCCCCCCCCCCCCCACTGAGTGTCAGGGGACAGATGTTGCTCACCTCTAAATATCTTCAGCCTCATACTTTGTTGTCTGCCTTGTTGACAGGGCTGAATACTTCTATCCTAAAACCTGACAAATGTAGGTTCAGAAATAATACTCAATTGAGCTTGACAGCTATTTCAGAAATAATTCCTGAATCCTGCTGAAAACCACAATTAAACAAACTGTACAGAACTGAGATCTAATTGGACCCCAGCTAATATTAGAGGATGAGTCGTACCTCTCAATGAGTCCCTTTCCTGTAGTGTTTGCAGTATAAATGCCAAGTACTTGGGCTGTAATTGGTTCCATTCTCTATATATATGTTGTCACTCAATTGTTCAATTCATATTACAAGGAACTATTCCTAGCGTTTCCTTATCTGATATTAGTGCCAAATTGGAAAAAACAAACAATAAAAATAAGTTTTCTTGGGATTTTAGTGATTGAAATTGTTCAACTTTTTTCACCATATTTCTATAAATCAAGAAAAAGTAATCATTGCAACCCTCATGTAACTTAAAATGCATTCTTTGTGGCTCGAAATGAAGTTGATCATTTAAGTTTTCTTGGAATAATACATATTAAAAGAGCCGGAAAACATTTGGATGTTGTCCAAACTGTGGGAGAGATTGGCATTTGCAAAAAATATCTTTTGGTTTTCTCTGAATTTTATCAAAATCTTGGCCTGCAGTGTAATAGCATACTGACCATGATATAGTCCCAAAGCAATTACTATGGGCTTGAAACAATCAGTGGATTGGTTTCAGTGTAACTGCTAACACTTGGTGTGGAACTTTGGGAGCATATTGGGAGGGAGGCGTGTGGTGCAGTGGGTTGAGAGTTGGTGTTCAGATCAGGGGGTCACCGGTTCAAACCCCACTGCAGTCAGCATGTAGTTGTGTCCCCGGGCAAGACACTTCACCCCAACTTGCTCCTGTGGGGATTGCCCACAGTATTGAGTATGTAAGTCGCTTTGGATAAATGTAATGTAAACCTACTGTAGCTTTACTTATTAAGCAGCTGTAAGTGTTGTTATGTCTATATTTAAAACATACATGCTGTGACTTTAATCTGTCAATGCAAACAAAAACCTTCTCCAGAGACTGACTCAAGTGTTTCCTTCTGGAGTTGAAAACGCTTGGATGGAAATTGTGCTTCAGTTATGCATTTGACAATGCTTAAATGAACAGGGGGAAGTCATTATTCCAGATTTGTAGTTAATATGTAGCAGCAATGTTAGAGACACAACTTTGTTAACGTTTAACAGATGACAGCAACACTAACATCTTTTGAAAACATAAACACTACCTCAGTGTTACTGATGGGAGAATTAATCAATCAATGTTTATTTATATAGCCCAATATCACAAATGTTACATTTGTCTCAGTGGTCTTCACAGTGTGTACAGAATATCAGTATGACAATACGACACCCTCTGTCCTTAGACCCTCACATCGTACAAGGAAACACTTCCGGCAAAAACCCACAGTTTAAAGGGAACATGGGAGAAACCTCAGGGAGAGCAACAGAGGAGGGATCCCTCTCCCAGGACGGACAGACGTGCAATAGATGCCGTGTGTAAATTGAAAAGATAATACATTTGCAACATAGGTAGTCCAAATGTTTGGAAATGCATGTGTGTATAATAAGAAGATGAATCCACGAGGATATCCATCCAGGACTTATGATCCAGGACTACAGCAACAGGCACAGCCACGACTCAAGATCCATGGCTCGCGATGCAGGACTCAGGACCGCAGGATCATCCATGACTCCGGATCCCGGCGTATATGGACACCAAAAAGAAAGACATTTGGGGAAGCTGGGTTAATCGGAACATGAGAGTACACAGGTACAGACAGAGAGAAGGAAGAAGTAAGATGTCCCCCGACAAACTAAGCCTATAGCAGCAAAACTAGGGACTGAATCTAATCAGCCCTAACTATAAGCTTTATCAAAAAGGAAGGTCTTAAGCGCACTCTTAAAAACGGATAGGGTGTCTGCCGCCCGAACACAAACTGGAAGCTGATTCCACAAATGTGGAGCTTGATAAGAAAAGGCTCTGGCTCCCATTGTACTTTTAGAGATTCTAGGAACAACCAACAACCCTGCATTCTTGGAACGCAATGCCCTAGTAGGACAGTAGGGTATAATGAGTTATTTAAGGTAAGATGGCGCCTGCCCATTAAGGGCTTTGGAGGCGAGAAGAAGAATTTGAAATTCTATCCTGTGTTCTACAGGGAGCCAGTGTAAGGCAGCCAGAACAGGAGTAATGTGTAGAAGATATTATAAGCTGTATTCCCGGGGTAAATGACCCAAGGTGCAACCTGCTGAGAGTCATGTGACCCCCACCACCACCTCAGCCCCTCAGTGTTGTGTAACCCCCGGGTTAAGAGTGACTGTTGGAGGGGGTTTATTTCCGTACTCTGACGCTCCTGTGGGACATTCTGCACCGACCCAAACAGATACCTCCTATAGTTTATGTTTTTTTGCATTTCCCCTTGACACATTTGCGGCAGGAAATGACACGCATGTACAGTGAAGAGTCATGATAACAGTGTGGACACTGATATAGCAGTGGGAACAGCCAACAAATCACAGAGAAAGGAAAAGGGAAGGACCAGAAACCCAAACAAAGAGCGGAGCCAGCCAGGAAAAGCAGTGGGAACCGTGTGCCTTCTCGACTTCTTATTAACAGATGGGTCTGCTTTGTTGGAGGTTTTTTCCTTATCACTGTCAGTGGCTCCGCTCTTTGTAGTGTCCGTAAGGAAGAGAAGAGAAGAGGGAGAGGGAGAGGGGAAGAGATAGTCTGAGGGAAAGAAACAAATGGGCACACATGGAGTTGGGGAGATGAGTGAGGTGAGATAATACTGGGAATTGAGGAGGGGAAAAACATGGGCACATTTGGAGATGCTGAATAGACAATGAAAAGGCTGGATGGAGTGGGAGTGGTTCTTTTGGCAGATAGCCCCGCAGCTGCTTTAGACAAGGCCACTACGATGCAGAGATCAGGAATACGTTGGCCACACTGATACACACTTTCTCTCTCACAAACACACACACGTGCACTTTAGCGACCTTCACTTTTTGGCAGCGGCTGCTTGCGTTAGTTTTCTGAGAACTGATTTAAATATATCTCAGAAATTAGAAGGTGGAATCTGGGCTCATCTGCACCCTTTAAGTTTATATATATATTATATATATATACTATTTTGTATGTTCTTTCCCACTATGATTAGGTATGTCATTCCTGTCATGCTATGTTTTTTCTTTATTATTTGTTGTTGGTTGTTATGTTTGTCTTCTATGTTGAAAAAAGGGAAGCATGATTCCCACCCCAAAGAAGTCTGTACTATTGCTTACACTTGTATACTTCTTCTCAACACAAATATTTGAAATGAAGAAATTCGAAGGTGGGAGGCTCCTTCAGACACAATTTGATTATGTTATCATGGAGTAAACATTCACACTTTTCTAACAACAAATGCTTTTATAATAATTTTCTCAAGTTTTTTAACGTTTTGTTTTTCTCTTGTAATAGTTAGACACAAGATGTTAAATGGCTCTATGAAGTAATTGAAGTAGTGTGTGTTTGCTAATAGATAAGTGCTTTCCGACAATGACTTTGGGCAAAAGTAAGGTGTTTCTTAACAGCCACTCTCAAAAGCAAGAAGCAGATATCGCGATCAGAGACAAATGAGACTCAATAATAGTTACAATTAATGATCACAGCTCCTTCGCTAGCCATAAAAGGTAACAAAGGTGCTTATTGTCACTCAGCTGGGCGATCGTGAAATAAAGTAGGTGTGAACTTGGATGGTAGTTTTGGAAAAGTGGTTGGTCAAAGAGCAAGCAAATGCTGAAAAGGGGTTTTCAATTGCTTATTGATCCTCTGACAATCACTTACATCCTTAATGTTGTCATTTTTATTCAATTGGATACTATAGATACATGACAGAAGTGCAAAGCTAGTTTATGGATGTTTATTTGTTATTATTTCAAAAAGGTTAAGAATTAAGTGTAATGTCCAAAGCAACGAACATATTAATCTCTTCCGTCTGAGTAATATCATTTTCATTCATGGTGAAAGAGCTGAATGACCAAAAGCATATTTTCTGAGAAGTCAGTTCCTCAAGTCTTATGTCCCGAAGTTTCAGAGCTGTTGCATAACTGCACAAGTACAGGATAATTCACAGATACCTCCGTCTCTTCAGTCAGCAACTCCAGGAAACCTGACATGAATGTGCAAAACGCTCCTGCTGCTATCTAGAAGCATGAGCTGCATGTTGGTGTTAGTTGTTTGTTTGTGTTGGATGAAACTAGCACATCATTACCGTCTGTGCAGCACAGCGGGGGCTCCGAGTGACAGTTAGATGTACTTACACAAGAACACACAGACCCGGCTTTGTCCTGAGGGGACACGATGTTCTGTTGACCCTACAGTGGGAGGACAGAGGAGAAATATTGAGAGCAGCGATGGTGACATGGCTATTAACATGCCTGTGAGAAACAGCACCCTGCCTAGACCCCAGGCAACCCCTCTCTGACTCTGCTTATTTAACTTTGTGTGTGTGTGTTTGTCATGTATTGTACGCCGGCATGTCATTGTTGAGGATCTCTATGCAGTTCAGTGTGTTTATGTCCGCAGGCTTTGAGTTTTTCTGAAACGCACACATCACACGTACACATGTGAATACAAATGACACACTCTCGTCAGCCATTCATCGATTCTCGACTTGCTATCTACAGTATAGTGGTTATGCATCATCCAAAGTATTTGTCCTTAAACGTTGACAGTTGTAGTGATTATGTTAGTCAAACTGACTCAAGACCTAGTCCATATGTACACAGGTATTTTTTAAAACAACAGCATTTTTCATCACAGAAAATAAACTTTTGTAAAACTAAACTAATATATTTAACTGTCAAAAGATTGTTTACTATGGTAAAAAGTAAAATATAAGTTCCTATGCTCACAGACATAAATACACGTTTGATCTGCTTCTTCAACATTAATTGATACAATTATAAACAAACTTAACATAGTTCAGCATTAGTGTTTTTTGGCATGTTTTGCCTTTTTCTAATGTTGAAACATATCGGCCCAAATATAAGATGACTCACCCTGTTTAGTAAGAAAAACTTTTGAAGGATACTTTGACAGTTTCCTGGAGGTACTGTTAGTTTAGGGATAAGATGAAGGTGATCCTTAAAGCCTTTATCTCTGGTAAAGTGAAACATTAAATCCTTTAATTAAAGCGGAATATAAAGCTTCAGTCACAAAACCTAAGCTCATACTCTCCTGTCAGACTGTGGAGCTGTCTGAATGATTGTCTCTGGGTGTTGGCATCTTTCAGGTAGTTGCCTTTGTTGACTTCTCAGGGTCTTTTGTCTGTAGGTCAAACTAAAGACTGTTAACTGAATAACACACTAATAAAACATCATTTCTAGGGGCCACTTGGAACTTTGTTGAAGCATGTTGTTGATGAATGATAGAAAGGTCTCGCTAACATGCTCTCTTGTCATCTCAATTAATAAATCAACTAACTAAATATTAACTGGCATGCGAACAGGAGTGATTCATTGGGAAAGTTATTGAAGGACACAGCTGTAAGTTCACGTGCTGCCTTTCTATTAACGCTCTTGTTAAATCGATGTCATTGTTCTAGCTCATAACCAATGAGCTGCAACTCTGATTTCGTGTGTGTCCTGTCAGAGTCCTCTTTTCCTGGCTGCTTCCTGTTCAGATCCAGGGGTGTGTTCAGCTTCCTTCCTGCGCTGCCACAATCTTAGTCAGGCTTCCTTTATGTCCTCCAGCTTTATGAAATCCACTGTGTATGACTGTGTATGTTGGCTTGTGTCTCGGTACATGAAGCACATGCAGCTGTTGCGCCAAAATATGGGACACAAGGCTTCTCCGCTGTATTTTGGTGTGACCTCCACTCTGTGCGCACAAACAAATCCCGAAACACCTCTGAGGTCAGAGGCCCGATAAGAAAACACATGAAGAAACTTTCCCACAGTGATGTCACCGCTTGTGAAAATCTTGTCACAATCCAGCCTGTTACTTTTAACTGTTTATCTTTTTTATTTGGTTATTTTGCGTCACCGGTACCTGCTGAGAGGTTTCCGTTGTCACACTACTGGCTCAGACACTTACAGACGTGGCAGCTCAAGAATGCAAACAAAAGGGAAATCTTTGCTCTTGTTTTTGGGGTTAGCACTTCTCCGTCATTGATGAAACGGCAATGTCCTTGCAACACAGAGATGTTTCTGCTTCTTGTCTGGGTGCTTGTTGTTTTGACCCTTGCAGACCTTATTGGCTGCTTGTTTGTGCCGGTATTTCACCAGTTAATGCTGATATTGCTGTGTTGTGATCTGGATAAAGAGAGTGCCTGATACGAGCCAATAACTCGATGCGTCTGTGACTTCCATAGCAAATACACTTGAAGAATGTCATTGTTCACATAGATATATGGTCAATAATTGACTAATCATTAAGCGTAGAAAATAACAAATGCATGCTTTTCCTTGACATGGGCCATTTTATAGTCTCACCTTGAAGTATTTGGGTAAACACAAGCAAACAATTTGATTAAATCGATTAAATGAAATGATTTAAAATATGTTTCAATGCTGTATAATCGTAGGAGCGGAGGCAGATGCATTGACGTCACGGGGGAGAATGTTTGTAACCAAAACGATGTGATAAGGAGAAATGAAACCATGATAACGAAATCAGGATACATTTTAAAAACTGCTGCTCCTGCAAAAGATAAAAGCTAATTCTGGACAGACTTTCTGGTCCCTCAAAGGTCACAGAAATGTTGGTCTAAATTCAAGTTTTCTTAAAGAGTTCGTGTCCGCCCATCCAGATATAAACGCAACCCAGTAGTGTAAAACTACACCTGGGTCAGCATCATTTGATCACGCTGGAGTAGTGTGGAATAGGCATGAATGGTGTTCTTTTTTTTAATGAAAACGTATTATTGGATGTAGCGTCAGTGTACCAGTATCAAAGGGTGGATGTGTTTATTGAAGGGAGCTGATGACAGTGAAGTATATGGACCGTCAGGATTAGGCTCTCATTGAAAGGCCTGGTCAGTGTCACTGTATCTTGGCCCTCTGGAAGCGTCTCTGGCCTGTCTGAGACTGTGTCTGTGTGCATGTGGCTGCCATAGAAACCGTGGTGACGTCTGATACGAGGACCTGTCCCCTATCTCGCCCTGTGGTAGAATCCACTCCTGAGCTCTTGTGAAGTACTTTGGTAAATATGCACTGTAAAACACGCACGCACGCACGCACACACACACACACACACACACACACACACACACACACACACACACACACACACACACACACACACACACACACACACACACACACACACACACACACACACACACACACACACACACACACACACACACACACACACACACACACACACACACACACACACACACACACACACACACAGCTGGCACTACTGATGCCCTACATGCCACAGCAGAAGTTCCTTTTAAGGTTCACTGTTAAAGTTCATTGTTTGTCTGAAAAATGGAAAATTCAGTGCGTAAAAAATCAGACAGACTGGAAACAAAACGGGAAGAGTTCAAGAGCATTTCTAAAAGCAGCTCCTGTGAAAGCACTCGACTGTCATGTGCTGTACTGTAAGATGCATAACATTACATTTTGTTTCCGCTACAGTGTCAGTCTAGGCCCTAAGAGAGTCTGGCTTTTGGACCAATGAGCGAATAGGTCCCTACACCTTCCCACAATACCCCACAGAAGAAAGGGTCGGTTGCATCAACGCTCCTAATCAAACACCTCATTCGCACCTCGGAAAGCCAAACTTTGTCCCTAAATATCTCACCCACAGCTTGTATCATTTGTTTCCTCTCAAACTAAATAACTTGCACAACCCTACTTCAGAGCAAATGTTCTCGTACAAGGCCCACAAAACACCAAACTGTCCCCTAAAGAAAGGCCTCTGTCTGGCTCTGAAGAGAAAACACAATCTGTCCGCAGAGAGAAACACTTTTTCAAGAAGCCAGTGTTTTTTAGAATTCACGGAAAAACGGCGTGGAAAACACATTTGCCTCGTTCTTTCAAAATTCATTTCACTGCTCTGATCATTTCAGCTGTAGGAGTGTCAGTGTGATGAGATGCCTGGACGTCACAGGGGGAATGTTTGTAACTAGGACGAGCCGATAAAAGCAAGTAGCAATAGTTGTGGTGTCAAAACAACAGATACGAGGAAGAAAAATGATGCAAAAAGTCTTGAAATTGACCAGAAAGTGCAGCAACCTCATTGAGCTGGGAAAGGAAGTCTGATGATCTTACTGTAACTAGGTTGTCTTTGTAGTGGGGTCTGCAGGGTGCTCTAAGAGGGGGCCCTGTTTTCCATGTGCACTGCTCATACTCAGTAGTCCTCTTCAGGCAGGCTGTCAGTATGTGGAGCAGCCGTAAAGGACCTTGGCTCCCAGCTTTCTGTTCTGTTTTTTTCACAGAGCTGACAAATTTGTTGGGGTTTGAGCTGTAGCATCTGTTGCTTTGAGGGGGCCTGCTATTTATCAAACTGAAGTGGAGTCTGCTGGGAGCCCAACGGGAAAGAAACATGGCTTACTATATAGGTTACCCCCCCCCCTTCTTCTCCCTCTCTTTTACCCTCGGCCCTGTGTTGCCTCGCTCTGTCTGAAATGTTATTCTGAGCTGTGTTTGTGCGAAGGGAATAGCTATGGGGTATGGGGGGGGGGGGGGGGGGTACTGAAGGGATTGAAGAGGGAACATAAGAAATGTAGGATCTGACATACAGTATATTCCGTGACTCCCTCCCTATAGTGTTGCAGTTAAATCCATAAAAATAAATAATTTCTGACAGATGGCGGTCCTAAACTTGG
The DNA here is from genome assembly GCF_902827115.2 of Pseudochaenichthys georgianus. Taxonomy (NCBI): domain Eukaryota; kingdom Metazoa; phylum Chordata; class Actinopteri; order Perciformes; family Channichthyidae; genus Pseudochaenichthys; species Pseudochaenichthys georgianus. The sequence goes on from NC_047526.1 coordinate 24,359,683, forward strand.
CACTCGATGTTGTTTTTTAATAACTCTGTTGCAATAGTTGGATACTGAGATGCAGTTTGTCCTCCGGCTTTTCAGGAATGCACCAGTGCGTTCTTAGAAAGACTGAAATGAGGGAGAGAAAAAAATTGTTGGATCAAACCCAGAAACCTCGGAGCAATAAAAGAGAGTTTTGTTGATTGTTTTTGTGTTGTGTAGGAGACTCACAGGCCACAGAAAAGTTTTTGCATAACAAGACTTGTCATCACAGGAACATATTGCGGTAATTCCTCACCTTTTTGACAATTTAGTTATCTGCTACATACATTCTCACACAAACACACCGACTGTAGGAGCCGCATTTAAGTTTATTTTGTTTTGATTTATTTGGAACCTTTATTAACTTTCAGTGAGAGGTGTGCTTTGCTCAGGTGAAGGGGGCGGGGCTAAAGCTTTAAGTTGGAGGTGCGGTGTGTGGCGGGAGAGCAGCAGGCAGCAGCAATACCGTAGTTGACACGCAGACGCAACCTTATGCTTAGTAGAAGACCGATTATTAGGATCTAGTAGGGATGTAACGATACCAAAAACTCACGGTACGATAATATCGCGATTAAAAAGTCCACGGTACGATATTTATCGCGATATTGAAAAATAAAGGAAAAAAATGTGAATGTTTTTTTTTTCCCTTTATTAAATAATACATCTGATTTATACAGCATTTTAATAGGATAGTAGTATTTAAAGTGTCAACAATATAATAATCAGACCCTGCAATAGAATAAATCAAGTTTCACTTTAGTTTTTCAACTCACTCACTCACTCACTCACTCATGAGCATGTCCACATTTCCAGGTAGAAGCTGGGATGTTTGGGCGTTTACAATATCCCCTGCTGTGGAAAACACTCTCTCAAAAAAAAAATTGAGACATTTATTTACCGCGATATTCGATATATCGTTACATCCCTAGGATCTACTGTTTATGTTGCATATTGTTTCCTATTTTGTTTTATGTTTGATGGAAATAAACGTTAAAAAGCAACCGAAACGTCCAGTGGATTTTGTACTGCTTCCCAGGCCGAAGCTCTACATGTGGCCAAGAACAATAACTTTTGAGGTATCGAGTTACAAGACAAACTTTTTGGGATTTTGGCCACTACACTGACAATCTTCTCTCTGAGACGAGTGATGCGTCAAGCCGCCCTCAGGCGTGACTCCTGCTTCGACCACATTGTTCTGAACCGTCCCATTGACAAAAAACAAGGTTCAGGGGACACTACTTTAAGGCGATGATGAAAGGCAACGAGGAAAACAATTAACAAAAGAGTCAAGGAACAGGGAAAGGTGGGTGGAAGAGAGTGGAAAGACGAGTATTCATTGACAGGACAGAAGTCAACAGCTTGACAGAAAACCCCGGAGGCAGGACTCGGTGAACTACTGTGTCAGGTAAACAGGAAATGAGGTTACATATCTAACTTTTAATAATACAGTCTCTTAGTCTATTGACCTCTCACACCATCAAAAATCACCTTCTTTTTTTTTCTTTTTTTCTTTCCCTGTCACTTTTGCTTCTTGCTTTTATTTTAACCTCTTTCTCTTTTCCCTCTCTCCTGCCTGTGATGTAACTCTCTAACAAACATGTATTCTTGAAGGAGGCGCTGTCTGCCGCGCGCACAGAGGCTCCATTCATACGGAGTTGTTTTCAACACTTTACATCTTTTTTGCACAAATAGCTCACATGTTTCTCCTGCATCTGGCGGCCGGCCGCAGCCAATAAGTCCTTTATTTATGTAAGTTGAGTCTTGTTATGGGTTTAGCTGCCCCAAAACATGCCTCCTGACACGCTACAGAAAATAGAAGAGGGAGAAAATGCTGGGCTGTTTTTCCCCCCTCCGTTAACATGGGCTGGGACGAGCAAAGAATACAAACAGTTTTTTGCACACAGTAGGCTCTCTCTCTCTCTCTCTCTCTCTCTCTCTTTTTCGCTCTGTCCTCTTTTGCACACCCACACAGACTTCTGCATACACACACTTCTGCATTCTCTCCAATCAAAACGTTCATGCTGAGAGGCAGCAACTGGCCAACAGGATGTGAAACCCTCCTTTCTGCTTTTTTCCTTTTCTTCTTCTTGTCAGTATTGACCTTTCCTCTACTTTTGCCTTTTCTGCACTAAAGCTCAATCTCAGTTTGTTCGGTTGATTTTTCGTCTTGTGGCATTTCGACTAACAGCAATACCCTCTGCGTCTTGCACTGAGCACATCTGGGTCTTGTAAACTTTCCATTTCTGCATTTAAGTCTGTGCAGACTTGCAGATAATCTCTGTCTAGCTCATTTGCTTTATGTGGCCGAGTCATTCCCATGTACTCGGGGAAAGGTGTCCGCTGGGAGGCAGCGAACACTCTGCTGAGTCTCCCCCCTCACCCCTCCCTCATGACTGGTGTTAGTGGAAGGGAAGATGACCATCTGCTGCCCCAGTTGCCCAGTGACTGGACAACAGCCCTCCCTTATGGCACAGTTCCACTGTCCATTGTCTCCTTGAGACACTGTGTGTGTGCAGGCTAATACATTTAACATATGTGCGAGGGATTGTCTACTTGCCTTTTATGTGTGAGTGTTGAAGTTTGTCCTAATCGGTCTTTGTGTGTACGCCTCTCTGCAGTTAATGTGTGTGTCGACCTCAAGGAGAGCCAAGTATTGTGTGAAGCTTTCCTGTGGGGGTTCCGCAGAGAACGCACCCTCACCCAGCAGGACGGTGCTGCGATGACTGCGATGTGCTGCTGTTAGATGACTCGGCCTTACAGTCAGGTTAGTGGAGGGTCAGAGATTCATAAGGCTATCGGCCAAGACGTTGCTCGGGTGCACAAGAGAATAGATTTCCTCTCCAGACGTGTGTGCATGATCGCACACACATCCATGCACACTATTGTTATGGATCCCATCATTAGCCTTGAAAACATTAGGAGAACGTAGTGTGCAGAAGGAGGGGAAATGTAAAATCTGTCACAGGAAAAACTAGAAGGGAAGATCTCCGCTAAGGTCGTGACCTATGTCACATTGTTAACGGAAGTTTCTTTATGTATCCGCACAAATTGACAAACAAAGCAAAACGAAAACATTAAGTTCCCGGCAGAGGTACTGAAAGCATTAACTGTCTTTTTAAAGGGGAGTTTAATCAATTTTAATCAGAAGCATTACCATTTTTATATTATTCATGTGATCTTGGAGCTAAACTTCACTTTGTATCCCCCCCCTGGGGCATTTGGGGTCTCTGCAGGACATTCGGAGCAGCAGGTGAGGGCACAGTGAAGACCAGAGGAGGTTGCCTTGTTATCTCACTGTTCATGTTTTGAAACAAAGTAACGCTAAAAAATATGTGCTGTGGCTAACCCAACAAAAGAAATAAACAGCACTTTATGTGATACCGAAACCCAATCCAGTCGGTGTAGAGAAAAGAAATACACCTACTCAGCAAATGCATCTTTATCTTCGACACCTGAGTTTCACACACTGCTTTTCTTCTCTTTTCTGCGTCTGAAATCGAGAACAAGAGTCAGTTTTTAACTCTTCTGATCACACATTTCTCTCCGGCTTTATTTAGTTAGTGTGATTTGAGAGTGTTTGATTTTCTCACCCTCTGTTGTTTCTCATTTCTCTGTTGTTTCTTCTCCTTCCTGTTGCACACTGTCTCTCTCACACTCAGGTGATGTTTGACTGTACTGATCTCAGTTACTCATTATCCCTCATCCAGTCCTGACGGTTAGCTGCTCTTCCCCTGCTCGCCTTGGCAGGAGAACAGCTGCAATCTGAGAGCCTCATGACGCTGAACTTCTCCTCCCAGACATTTAGCCAGGAAAACAAGCCTGGAGCCATGCACCCCCCCCCCCCCTGCTTAGCTAGAAGAATCTTGTGATCACATCCAGCTACAGATTTGTCAATGGTGCTTAAAGCTCATAACACATAGACTCTAGTTTATGGGTGACAGAAATTACAAGGAGCTCTTTGGGTCATGCCAAATGCCTGTGTGTGGTTCAAAATGCTGTTTAATGACATTTAAAAATACTTTATTGCTTAATAATATGCAGTAGATTGAGAATAAAGATTGATAAATGTTCCTGAGGAAAGCAGGGGGATCTTGGAGATTTGCAGATTGTGGTTGAGCCATGCATGCTCCTTTGATTTGACGGTGTGTGGGAAACCTGGCAGAAATCCCTTTTAGACTTGAACACACCACGCTGTGGTCGCCTCTAATCCCTTAATGGGCTGGCTCTGCACTGAAGCCGCACAAATACTGTTCCCCTCGGTGAAAACGGTGACAGAGGGTTTGTTTCTGTTAATGCTCCCCATGTATGTGCTCTGCATTACAGTGTGTGCATTAGTTGTGTGTAGTGTGTGTGTGCCTCCTCAGGTGAGTGGGCACAGATAGGTAATCTAGTGTACAGAGTCATCGATTTTCCCGCTTCACAGGAAGTGGCTGGTTATTGATTCTCAGAGACAATGATGTCACTCCAGACGGTGTGGGCTGTTTGCTTATCCATGATAAGGTACGAGGCGCTTTCTCCCCACACACTGGTCAAATAATCCTCTTTACCTTTTATCACTCTTCTCCCATCACTCTTTCCACCCTCCATCTTTTCATTCATTGTGAATGCTCTCTTTAACCCCCCACGTCCATTATGTGTGACATAATCGCTGATGAGGGACGTCAGCTGTAAGATTCATGCATTTACTAATCTTTAGTAGATAGTAAAAGTTGTTATTAAAGTGTCAAATATGACCGATGCCAATGTTTTCTTTGCTAGTAAATATCTATCCATTGTAATTAAGATAACTTGTCCTTTGTTTGATACACTTGATGCACATAAAAGCACAACATTATTTTAAGACAAATTCCATCTCTCAGTAGTTAAAAAGGCTTTTAGTTTATATAAATCCTATTGAATAAATGTACTTTTTTTCGCTTTTGGGGACAAAGGACAAGATCATCATGATGAAGCAGAGTTTTCCTCTGCTTCATCATGATGATCTTGTCCTTTTTCTTCCTCTTTTCAAAGTATTGAATTAGTTTCCGTCTTTACTGAGTTTGTCACGCAACTATGCAAAGGTTGCTGAGTTGGCTAAACCATGTCCTATTACTGCTTATCAACTCCTTAATAGATTAATCCTGTTTATCAAACATGACACCAATAGGAAGACTACCAGTTAACACTATGGTGTCCACCTTTATGAATCAGCTCCCAGCATATAAACTTCCTGGTTGTAATGTATGAAGATTTCAAATCAAGCCAATCATAAAAGTAACAACTTTATAATTTCAACCCAGAAATGCGCTTGTTGCATGGATTACGAAATGACTAAGATAAGGTCATCACAGTATATTCAGTGAATGCTACACTGGAGCGAACCCATCTGACCTCCTGATTATATCTGACACTTCAAAGTTAGAGAGATATTAGAATCGGACTTGAGTCCCCAAGGGGAACGATACACAAAAGAGTTTCAGCCATTGGTCTGGTCTTTTCTTGATCCAACAGGCCTGTAATTGATTAACTACAGAGCAAATATGTCCAACACTACCTGTGGCATGAGCCAGAGGACCACACACACACACACACACACACACACACACACACACACACACACACACACACACACACACACACACACACACACACACACACACACACACACACACACACACACACACACACACACACACACACACACACACACACACACACACACACACACACACACACACACCTACCTCTACCTGTCAGGGTTACGAGGTCCATGGAGAGTTTGTAAAAGTGAAGAACAAGCGTACACACAAGCCCACTATATTTTTAAAAGGATAGTTAAAAAAGGGTTATGATAGATTTTTTTTAAAACGCAACACAAATGCACAGATATTCTAAACTGTATATCATGCTTGTAGCGCATTAATTTCCCCTGAAACTTGGATTCAACCATCGTGATTGTTTTATTATTTTACAGTGTTTAAATGTTTGAGTCATTATTCACTTGTTGTGTAACTAGTAGGATGTATAAAGATATTTTAGGACAAGAACATAATGTGCTTTGTGCATTTTCTCAGTGTTGTTTTGGACAGTAAAAGTTTTTTTTGTCATGTGCTTATATTTGAGGAACTTCAAGTGTCTGTATGTTGTTTGAGTATGTTGCTACTTGTCCCTTTTCTGTTTGCACACAAGGAGTCTGCCGTGTGTATTTCCTGGTCCTCTGTTAGAAGTGTACCTTGTGATGCCAGAGTCCACGTCTTTAATCTGTGAACAGTTTATTAGAAGGTAGGCCTACATACAGTATACTCTACTGTTATTCTTCTGTTGACCTTTCTCTGGCCAAGTGGTGTTTACCCAGAAGAGAAATGAAATGATACAGTTAGCCCATGTGCCTCACAACTCTGTATTTATAGTTTATTAGCCTTTATAAAACCAAAAACCACAAGTGTAAGCAATGGATTACACTGTTTATCTGCTCTAGTGTTAGCATGTGGCTCTCTAGCTTATAGCATTATCTCCAAAGCAAAGGAGCATTTCATACTATATTGGTTTATAAGGTTACAGGTTGATAGAACATCTACTGTCTTGTTTTTGTTAACTGGACACTGGTCCTCGATGCTTTAACGGAGTGTAGGGAAGCATCTCCTGCTCCTAATTGGATTTGGGGAAGTTTACACTCGAGCAACTTCAGCCAAACGCATTATCAAGATCGCATTAGTTTGCCAAACACACTGATTAGTCCTCACCCTAAAAGCATTTTCTCTTGTAACTTCACAACCTCTGTGCTGCTTAATAATACTGGTGTGTATTGGCTCTACCCTGCGTTACAATAACATTGCTGGTCTTTTAAGTTACTATTTGGAACAAAATACTTGATATTTAACTATTTACAAGGAAAGTGAAAAACATATTCTGGTCATGTTAATTTAAATGATGATTTCCACCTTCACTCTTTGCCTTGCGTCTCTCAAAGTCATACGAAACATCACCGCCTTAATATCATCTCTGAAATAATTGTATATGTTCATTGACGACGGGCGAAGAGGACAGCGACCAAGGTGATCGAGTTTCCACCTAATCAAACAGACATTTCGTAAACAATTAAACATTAATGGGGCAGTGGGTGTGACGTCCCACTCAAATGGGGTGCTGCCAGATATTTTGTTCTGCCATTCAGTACCAGGGCTCATTGCCTATTAACGAAGTAATAGGACACGGCCAAATTGTTTCTGAGGGCAGCGATTAGGCCATATCACTTCCTCCCCCCTAAAGTACAGCAGTATCACATCCACTCTAAACTGCAATCAAAATGCATCCTGGTGAAGGTTACAGATTGATGAGATAGATGGTGGAAAAAGAGAAGTGAAAATGGCGTTTAAAAAAAGAACACGAGTGCAAGTTTCTAATCTTTGCTGCAGCCTCAATGATGTAATCCAGCAGACTTTATCAGTGTTTTTGTCTCCTCTCTAGGCTGTTCACACTGGGTCTCTGCTCCTCTTTTCTTCTGTTATATAAAAATAGTTCATTGACTCCCCTGGATCTCACTTCTAGGTTCAATGGTTCATAAAGTTTTTATTGCTTTTTATAGCCCATCAGCCAAACCAGCCACTTTGATTGCTAGCTGGAGCGCCGTCTGCTGTAAAGTTGCTGTCGCAAACTTGTTGTTTATCGGGGTCTTTGGGAATTAATCACCTCCGTTCTGTACATCCGCAGAGCCAGGTGAAGGCTCGGTTCTTTTGTTCTGGGTTTACAGTGCCCATTAAGAACTACAGGGTGATGATAAACAACTTTTTGGCCGGCTTCCCAGTGAGATGAGTAATTTTTTGCTCAGTCAGCACAGCCAAACTCTTGTCAGAGAGAGAAAAAAACAGCTGTGCATGCCAGGAGGCTCGCAGCAGCGTCAGAGCAGAGGGGCTGTTTTCTCTGGGGCTGGTGTAGGGTCAGCTTTGTTAGTGCCATGTTTCTAGATAACAGAGATAAACGTTCCCTATAGATGTCACCATCTGAAACATTTGCTCTGACACTTTGCAACACTCTGAGTTTTGTCTTTTGAGAGTTTTTCATTGATTCTGTGGTGGCTGTGTCATATCATGCTAAAGATAGCAGAGGAAGGGTTTGGTATTTTCTGTTTTTCCATAGGAACCTTTTCCTTGCATGTTGTATTGTGACAGCTGCCCCCTCCCTGTTAGAATAACATCCCCGGGAACTCACTCTTCCTCACATGCACACAGGGGTTGCAGGCCAACGCCTTTTCTCCTGTACTGTAACCCACTGTACATTCATATTATTTAGGGAATTGTGCTTGTTTACTCCTGGCACTGTATAGTTATAAAAGAGAGGTTATCTTTTGTCCCAGATATATCTCAATGTGTAGGTTTTTCTTTTCTCTTTCCCTGAGGTCTCCGCAGTTCCTCTGCATTTCATAGAAATCCAAGGAACGCTGCTTCCTCTCAGTGTTGGTCTGCGCTGGTCCAGGACCCATTGGTCTGGGGGGGGTTGGGGGCCCTCTCCTCTCAGGAAAGACGGCGCTTGGCGAGACTGCTCCACTCTGATAGCCTGCCAGAAAACACACAGATCAGAGAAGAGGCGACTGGGAAAAAAGGACCAAAGTGGCTCAAAGAAGGCCGAAAGGCAACTCTCGGCCATGAAGTTCCCACATTGATTCAACTTTGACTTGTATATCTTGACACAAAATGAAAAGGGTTAAAATGATACTACATGAAACCCTAATTTCTCACTCTGAAGCTTATAATCAACAGGTTTAAAGACTTAGCAGCCGTTTCAGAGGTTTGTTACTGCTCGATGAGACAAGAGAAAAGTCTGCAGTCGGTTGTGGGCTGCTGGTCAGGTAAGGGTTAACCCTCCAGTTTGCTTAGTTAATGCTCTGTGATAGGTGAACAAGCTCGAGCTGTGTTTGAAGAGTGGGGTGGGGGATACCCTCTTAGTCTGCGGTTTTCACTCTTTGTTCACAAGTTTAAAACTATCTATAGATCTGTAGTATTTTTAAAAGTATTGATTTGCTTTCAAAAACACTCACAGCTGGTGTGAGTTAATTTGTTTACATGGAGAAAAAAGAGTTGTTGCTGTTTTGAGCCTCTGGGCAAAAATTATACATGTGGTTTTTTGTTTGCTGTGCAGTTAGGAGACTTTCAATTTCCTACTTGTTCCTACTTGTTATAACTAAACAAATACATAAGTTATCTTTTTATGAAACAAACCAGATTGGTTGTTCAGGAAATTTCATACCTCGGGCAAACTTTTTTCTGTTTTCCTTTACTTTTTTTCAGAAAAGCAAGAGAGGCAGAAAGAGAGGGCAGAGAAGATTGGTTCCTGTAACTGTTGTTCTACCCCCTGATTGGTGGAAGCCTGTTGCTAGGCTTATGTCAGTGTTCGAGGGTTTTCTGCTTCCTCTCCTCTGTGCACTGATAGGTTGGAGTTTAACTGCTCTGGTGGACTCCTGCCACTTGTTGAACATCCCCACAGTTTTTGCGGTTCCCTTCGCGACTTACTGCATGAGAAAACACAGCACCCGCGGCCCTGAGACCCATATGTGCAGAGTTTAAGTCTGGCACGGCTTCCTCTCCCTGTTTTTTAATCGTATTAACTTTAATCATCCTCTTTATTGGTTTAAGCCTGTTGTTAATTCAGCTCCACACTCATTAAGGAAAATCAACCACTTTTGTGAGCATTTGAGAAAGTAGCTGCCATACTTTCTTACTGTACTTATAAAAAGTTTAGTGAACTGATTCTTGTTAGTAGACAGTTGGACCTTAATGAAACCGCTTCCTTGCTTTAAAACTACACATTTTTTTTCATTTTCATTTTATCCTTTTTCTACCGTAATCCTCATAACTTGGCTGTAAAATGTTGGAGCGACATGAAAGCTGTTGCATATCTGTTTGTGCATTTCCCTGTACCTTCAATTCCTCATAGGCAGCGTCACTTATTGAACTTGCTACTACACGTCACTTAACATGGTTTCACTCTTTGATGCGCTATATTTTTCACGCTTTGTTGACAGAAACTATGTTCTGAATGTGAACAGACAGAAGACTCACACTTTGTAGATTTGAAGGCTGTAGGCTCTGACAAAAACATGACAGGGGTCAGCTTGGATTAAAGTTGAACAAAAAGTCAATGTCTTCTGAAAGCACTCCTGCAGCACAACACAGTCCCGTTTCCTACCAAAATGTGGCAGAATACACATTCCGCCTCCTTGAAAAGTACATCAACTAATGTTGATATTGGATATGGATATTATATTGGATATGGATATCAGATGCCAAGACTTTGACTGTGACAATCATGACTTTTAATCTTAATGGTGATATATGTTTTTAAAGCTTAATAATAGTCTAAGAGAAGTGGAAATGTGTCCATTGATCAGGCTTTTTTTCTAATAGATCACTATCTGATGACAGACACACTGTAAAACTAATCTGAGAGGATTCCTGTTGTTTCCAGAGCCTTCTCTCCGTCATAACTAATCTTCCTAATGTTGTCCTAGCACCACACACACACACACACACACACACACACACACACACACACACACACACACACACACACACACACACACACACACACACACACACACACACACACACACACACACACACACACACACACACACACACACACACACACACACACACACACACACACACACACACACACACACACACACACACACACACACACACACACACACACACACACACACACACACACACACACACACACACACACACACACACAGTGGCATATCCAGGTGTCACAGTGGCTTAGTGGCAATCCTGTAGCTGAAAGGTCACTGGTTTATCTCCTGCAACCACTAATGAGTCTCTCAGACAGACACTGTTGTTTAGTTAGTGTAAACACCCAAGTAACAGCATGACTGTAAAAAAGCATGTTCAGAGAAGTTTGAGTATTCCCTTACAGCGCAGGTGTACTTCAGACACCTGCAGTGTGGTTTTATGTCACACAATGTTCTGAATCCGCTTCAGAAGACACCGCAAAGTCTTACAGTTTGCAATACAAGCCTGGTTTTTATACATTGATGTCTAAAGTTAAATATTTGTTCATGTTCCCTTGAAAGGTGTCAACACCAGAGACATGAAGTCCAAGTGTGCAGACAGTTTTAGCACACTTATCTAAAGATACAGGGATTGGAACTTTAATTTTTTTTATTTAATCGTTTATTTGAACCGGGACAGTGCACATTAATGAACACTTTAAACAAAATAATGCTTTTAAATGAGCATTATTTTGGATGTGAACTGGATGTATATTTGGACAAAACCTTAACTCAAGGGTCACAAATAACAATTTTCTGGAGCTTTCTAAATCCAGAATTTAGTGTTTTGAGTCTATCATCAGGCACAATTATTATGATTCCTTGTATTTTGTTTTTTACGGTTTGCTTTTGCACAATTCAGCTCTTAATACAAACATGCAACTTTTTATGATTTGCAACTAAGACCAAAGCAAGCCTTGATCTAGGAAGGAGCAGATGTGTCTGGATCACTGCACACACAGAGATACTCCTGATGTGAGTACAGTAAAGCTCACAGAGGAGTCGGTGCGTGCTCTCTGACAATAGTGTTTGTCCCTGTCCGTGAGGCCGGACCCCCGAGCCTAAGCGCTTTTATGTCAAAAGGTTTGGTGTGTCGTAAGCCCTAACGCTGACCAGCCTCTTCTGCAGCTTTGCTGAGCCATGGGGCTCCCTGCAGCCCTGGGAGTGCTGACTCCAGCCCTGGGAACATGTTTACCGCTGCCCCGCACCCCAGCCTGTGGCATCAGGAGAGGGACCAGGGAGGGGGGGGTGGCGTTGGCTAGAGCCACACAATGAACCTGCTGAATACTGTGCTATCTAACTGTCAGTGCTGGGGACTTGAGGTCGGTTGCCAAACGGGCCGGTCAGGCTCTTCATCGAGTGGCAGACACGCTTTCCTTGGCTCACCATTCCCTTATCATAACCAAATGTAACTTGTTTGTCAGCTTTTTATCGGCTTCACAGTTCACATCAACTATTCCGTTGCTGGTTGTTGCAGGAAGGATGAACTAAAACACTGTATCTCATCAAATGTGCCACTCACTCCGAACAATCTGAACTATTGTGTCGTTTCCATTGTGAAATCTCCAAAGGTATTTCTGTTTGCTTGGGAAACGTGTTGTTTTGAAACCCTACACAAAACGCACAAATGTGTGTGTGTGTGTGTGTGTGTGTGTGTGTGTGTGTGTGTGTGTGTGTGTGTGTGTGTGTGTGTGTGTGTGTGTGTGTGTGTGTGTGTGTGTGTGTGTGTGTGTGTGTGTGTGTGTGTGTGTGTGTGTGTGTGTGTGTGTGTGTGTGTGTGTGTGTGTGTGTGTGTGTGTGTGTGTGTGTGTGTGTGTGTGTGTGTGTGTGTGTGTGTGTGTGTGTGTGTGTGTGTGTGTGTGTGTGTGTGTGTGTGTGTGTGTGTGTGTGTGTGTGTGTGTGTGTGTGTGTGTGTGTGTGTGTGTGTGTGTGTGTGCACACACTTTTCAATATGTGGATGCTTTTCTAATGTGGTCACTGGCCATCCACAGAGGAAATAAGACTTGCATTTGGGCTTTTACACGTAATTACAATCGTTTATCTCTTGTTTACCAGGTACCAAGTAATCTGCTTCTGGTACAAATCGTTTTCACATCCAGACCTGATATAAGGAGGCTTTTATAATGTGATATACAATGTGTGGTACACAGTGTTGTTTTTCCAGTACATCTCATCTGATATCATTCTGAGTAATTATTGACTTTTATCCACTGCGGTGTGATAAACCAGTTAAACACTGTTCCAATGAAAGTGTTATTGCCAAGCTGGGAGAAACAAAGCCAGAAGAGCGGCCTTTCTTTTGTCTGTCCTCTCCTAGCTTTTAAAGGCCTCCTTCAGCTGCGGCTGATAGGTGGATCACATCATCTGTGGTCTGTTAGGCTGTGGTGCCTCTAACTGAAGGCTGTTGTTGTTGCAGCGGGTCCTGCAGCGATCTGTCTCGCTGATGCTAATCTACGCACAGCAGACCGCTACCTTCTTCTGCTGTTCACCAAGGACAGACGGGGGCTAGGTCCCCCCACCCCCCCAGTGCTGCAAGACGCCAATAGGGGGACTTGCTGCTGCCTGCAAGAGCTGGCTTTGAGATGTTGTTGTTTTCACTGAATGCACATTGCCCAGATGGACACAAAGATACCACAAACATGCCTCTGTTCCAACAACATTTGCCAACGTTACAGAAAACTATTTCTAGAATTCCTGCAGAGTGGTTTCTCCATATATGGTAATTGTTTTAAGTATTGATTGGAGGGAAAAACCAAGGAAGCAATCTTCTTGAATGGATTGCAGCCATCATTTAGCATACAGGGTGCAATGCATTGCAGTAAATTCAATCATGATCAATGGCAATGTGGAACAAAAGAAGGAGAGAGAAGTGATGTTTTCTTAGAGGGGGGATTGTTCTCTCTGCTCACGTTTAGGACCCCCTCTCCCTCTTCACGCGTAGCTCCGCCTACCCGTGCTCCTCCCGCCGCCATTGGCTGCTGCGAGGCTGTTTTCGCCTCCTGATTGGCCGCTGAGCACGTCAATCAAACGAGTCTCGACTTATTTACAGAATGTATGAGCGAGAGAGGACGGTATTCTGCTGTAGGGCTGCAACAGCTGACTGCCGAGCACTTTACCCAGTGCCTCAAGGAACAAAGAGAGAAGGAAACAGCCATCAAGAAAACCTTTTTTTACATTTTTATTCCTTTGAAATAATCAAAGTGCAGCGAAGACACGCGATGAGGCACGCGGTCGCACCGGCAGAAAGCGTGGAAAATAATTATTTTGCCGTGACAAACCTGTTAAAGATATGTACCCATTGTGAACGGCTAAGCAAAAAGGTAAGAGGAATAAAAAGGCTACAGGAACAAATATCACCCCTCTGAATATCACTGCTTTTATTTCCTAAACATGACAAAGAGTTTTTGAAAATATTGTCACATTGTTGGTGGTTTTAGGCGACGTTTTCCATTTGAACAAACAAGCTGCAGTGCAGTCTTTTGTGCAGGCTTGTTTACGACAAGAAGAGTTTCAGTCTGTATCGGTCAAGAACATCGTTTATGGGTTTAATTTATTTGTTGATTTCAGAATCAAGAATGTAGACACGTAAATGACACGTTCGTGTGCTTGTTTTAACTCTGTCATTTGTGAATTATATACATTTCGCCGGTCTTTCATTCATCTGCTTCATTGTGAGCTGCGGGACGGTGTCCGCTACTGGACATGTCTCGACAAGCAGCGGAAAGTTACAGGACGAGATAGAGGCAAAGTTCTGGTTGTGTTTTTAATGTTTTATGAAGGCAACGTTTGTGTTATGATTCCTCATTAATTATGAAGCGTTAGAGTTTAATTCTGATTTAATGTATTAAACATCTTAAATCGCCCTTTTGGATTTCTCTCTGTAAACCAGTAGCCTACGGATGACTGTTATTAGCCTCATATTTACTGGTGGCAGACAAATGAAACTTCTCTGATTCGTCACACTGGTGAAGCAACACAGTGACATTGGAGAAAATAAATAAAAAGTGAGAAAAAATTATCGCTGGCCAGCGGTGCGAAGAGCTTCTCAGCTTTCCTGTGGTATTAAAGTGCATGTTCTTTCTTTTTGTCTTGCAGGACTTGGGAGTTAGAATCCCAAGACCCTTAGGAAACGGACCAAGTAGATTTATCCCTGAAAAAGAGGTAAGAGACAGTCTGTTAACTCAATAGTGACTCACTTGCAATAAGGACTTATAACTCTAATTTAAAATCAAATGTATTAATTCAACTTGTCTTTTGTTCCGTTAGATTCTGGAAGTCAGTAAAGTGGACGCCAGGACACAGTCGATATTTGAGGATGCGTTTGCAGCCCTCGGTCGCCTCGACAACATTTCTCTGGTGATGGGCTTCCACCCACAGTACCTGGGGAGTTTCCTCCGGACGCAGCACTACCTGCTGCAGATGGACGGGCCCCTCTCTTTGCACTACCGACACTACATCGGCATCATGGTAGGATCCGGTTTACCCTCTGATATCATCTCTGCACCTTGTTTAACTGTTGTATGTCAAGCTGTTAAACATCTCGTAGTTAACATCTTGTTCTGTGATCCTGCAGGCGGCAGCTAGACACCAGTGTTCCTACTTGGTGAACCTCCACGTGAATGACTTCCTCCAGGTCGGGGGGGATCCCAAGTGGCTGAACGGCCTGGATGAAGCCCCGCAGAAGCTCCAGCAGCTCGGGGAACTCAACAAAATTCTGGCCCACCGACCATGGCTTCTCACCAAGGAACACATTGAGGTGAGAGGAAGGGTCTGGAGGGGGAGGGACATTAAGAGTGTTACGCAACAGGCTGAGATCAGAGGTGGAGGGGGTGTAGCTGCAGCTGTACAACTTTGAGGGGTTTGGGGAAGTGACAGTGGAGGTATGGTGAAAAAGGGATGGGGTTAAGACTGGAAATCAAACATAAATAGGAAGGATGAAAGCACATTTTCCACTTCTGATGTCATCTTTTTAGGCTCCAGTTGTCAAGACTAACTTTATTTTACATCATTTTTTCCAGCGCCTTCTGAAGGCAGAGGAGCACAGCTGGTCCCTCGCAGAGTTAATCCATGCCGTGGTCCTCCTCACACACTACCACTCCCTCGCTTCCTTCACTTTCGGCTGCGGCATCACGACGGAGATCCACTGCGACGGCGGGCACACTTTCAGACCGCCCTCCCTCAGCCAGTACTGCGTCTGTGACATTGCCAATGGCAACGGTCATTCCATTCATCACAACGATTCGCTTGGCAACCAGGTGAGTGGTGGAGGATGATGTGTGAGCTGGAGCATGTCAGGGATTTCTTATTGGGGTGTAAAACTTAACGCAGAACACCAGTATATTATTTCCATGGCTTAGAGAAATGTAATCTATATTGGTACATAAGATACTTTTTCTGAAAGTATGAAACAGGAGAAGTATAATACTTGTTGATGTCATCATTATAAAGTGTTGAGCTGCTGCATACACAAAGAATGACAGACTGATTTTTGTAGACACACACAATGTCAGTTTTCTTTTTTTAAGAAAATGTTCCCATATACTCATTATGTAACATTTGATATATTTCCCCATTAATTGTCTACAGAGTATTTGTACTTGATGACATCAAAATATGTAGATTTAAAACTGGGAGTGTTCATGTTAACCAATGTATTTTAACTGTCTTAGCCCAGAAGAATACCAAGTATGATTTGATTTTTTTGGATTTTTTTTTTTGCTCTAATGTTTGTAGCATCTGATTGAAAATGCTCCTCGTAGGACTTTTCCTGATTTGCTTGTCCTTTGTTTCTGTAGGAGTTGTGCGGCGAGGTGGAGGTGCTGATGGAGCGCATGAAGCAGCTGCAGGAGTGCGACGATGAGGAGGCGAGTCAGGAGGAGATGGCGACTCGCTTTGAGAGGGAGAAGACTGAGAGCATGCTGGTGGCCACAGCGGAGGACGAGGAGTGTGTCCCTTCCAGAGACATCTCCCGACACTTTGAGGACCCCAGCTATGGCTACAAGGACTTCTCCAGGAGGGGGGAGCACATGCCCACATTCAGAGTGCAGGTAGAGATCAGATACAGCATGGATGTAGAGAGCAGTACGCTCAAACCATGGTCCACATGACTGTTATTAACTTCATATCTCTTGTTTCTGCAGGACTACAGCTGGGAGGATCATGGCTTCTCTCTGGTGAACCGACTGTACCCTGATGTTGGTCAGATGCTGGACGAGAAGTTCCAGATGGCCTACAATCTGACGTACAACACCATGGCAACACACAAGGATGTGGACACCAGCATGCTGCGCCGGGCCATCTGGAACTACATCCACTGCATGTTCGGCATCAGGTCAGTCACTGGACGCTCAGGAGGACATGTTGTCTTTTTTTATGACTTATATTTTGTAACCTGACCCGTTATGTGTTTTATAACGCTGTGTCTCTCTGTGCTCTTCAGGTATGATGACTACGATTACGGGGAGATAAATCAGCTTCTGGACCGTAGCTTTAAAATCTATATCAAGACTATGGTGTGTAGTCCTGAGAAGACCACCAAACGAATGTATGAGAGCTTCTGGAGGCAGTTTCAGCACTCTGAGAAGGTAAGATTGTGATTCATCCTGGTGTGTAGCAGCTCTTTTAATTCTGTCTTAATGTTCAGTGTATAATAGGTGTCTCTTTTTCCTCTTGTTTCTCCTGCAGGTCCACGTTAATCTGCTTCTTATGGAAGCGCGAATGCAGGCAGAACTGTTATACGCTCTGAGAGCGATCACCCGCTACATGACATGAAGTGCTTTTAGCCTATTTATCGTTGTCGTTTGACTGTCTTTGTCGTTGCTCATAATGGGACACTTCAAGAAAAAGAAAAAAAAAGAATATAAAAGTGGGGGAAACGTGAAAAGCCCTGGGTTGTGACGGTGCTTGTTGGATGGATGTTGAGAAGAGGATCAGAACAAATTTAAAGAAAATAACTGAAGTCATCTCAGACTGGATACACAAGCTCGTGTTGCCTGCAGTGCCAAAACTGACCAAGAGAGGGCCGCCTGGAGCAAACTCCGGCTCTGCTCGGGGTTTGTTCCAGGGAGAGGTTTCAGTGGTCCAGCATATCTTCTGTCTCCTGGTAGAGTGAAGACCCACAGAAAAGCCCAGAAAGTTGTGCAGCCAGAAACAGTCTGCACTTTGATTCTGTTGTCATTGTTATATTTGTTAGTTTTTTTCATATTTTTTTTTTCATTTTGTATTAAGGGAAGTTGTTGTCGATGTGGTTGCTTTTAGTGGTAACTGGAGATGGAAGCATTAACTTTGGGCGTTTTTTTCCTTTATTTTTTGTATACGTGTGCCTGAACTATCCAGCACAGAGTTCATACGTGCTGATGCTGCTGCTCCCATGTTGTATTCAGCGGGGTCATATTGATCCCCAAATCAACCAACCAACCCCATTTTGTCCCCCAAAACCCCCTATCCATTAGAAATCCACTGCATTACTCCCTCTACCCCACTCCCATATCTCAATGTCAATGTAAGCTAATCTAAGGAGGTGTGGAAAAAAACTCAAAGAACACTGTCTGAGCCCTTTTTTTGAGTTTGACTGTAAATGTGTGGATGAGTTATATGTTCATGATGACTGGTGTGTGTGTGTGTGTGTGTTTCCTAGAAATGACGGAGAAAAAAAAGTTTGTCTTTAAATTTCATGTGTCAAAAAAAAAAGCGAGGCACTTTGAAGGAACGCCTTCTTGCTTCTGCTGTAGCTCTGTTATTGTGAGATGACTGTTTTAACATTTGTTGATGATGATTTTTTTTTTCTGGTAATGGGGATGTTAAAAAAAAAAAGCTAATCAAAAAGAAAGTTAGAAACCAGGTTTCCGGGGGGATTTGCTTCCGGTTGCCCTGACCACACATTATCTGTCTTCCGCTTATCCCAGCTGCCTGGTCATCCTAACACTTACAAAGCTTTGGATTGTGAATTTACCAGTAAATGAATACCTCTTCTGTTTTTCTCTATAAAACTTATAAGAAATGCTCTTTGGTGAGCAGAGACTCTTTCCGGGCGCCGTGTCCCCTTTGTTTTGGGACCCGGGGCCGACTGCGGTCGATTTTAGCTGTCGAACGCAAAATGTTGTAGCTGTGCTTATTTCCCTGCTGGGGAAGTCTAACCAGTGCGAAAGAAGCTTTTTTTTATTTTGAACAGAGGTTTGAAGCCTCTGCTGTTTTGTTTTTTGTTTACTAAAACCAGTAAAGTACTGCATTCTTCTGAGGGTGGATTGAGAGTCAGACAGATGAATGAGTGAAGAGGAGGAGGAGGGTGATGATAAAAAGAATGGTACATTTGGAAGTAGTTTGAGAGGAAGTGGAGGGTTTCTTTCTTTCAAACTTCTGACTGATGTCAGTTACTGACACTTTTTATATGAAAATATATTAAAAAGATGAAGAAGAAAAAACTGATATTGAATTGTTGTGTATCATTTGTAGTTTTCTCCTTAACGATTTGATTTCACTGCTTCGTCGAGGAGATTATATTAGACGTGGAGAGGCCGACACAATTCAGGAATAAAAAAACTCAGCACAATCAGCGTCGGTTCACTTCCACCGTTTGAGTTTAGAAAGTTAAATAATGGTGAGAAGACTCGTGTGAAGAGGTGGGGAGTTGTTCCATCACCTTATGCTCCAACGTACACTCAGCTGGCTTCATCCACAACAATCTGAACTCAGCCTGTCATCAGTAAGGTCCCGGGACTCGTATGACTCACTGAGAACCAGAGCCCTGCTCTGTGGAGCCGTCAAGGTCACAGTTTCTCTTTGCTCCTGACCAATAATCCGAGATAAGGGGGAATCCCTTGTAGGAAACTTTACCTCTCTTTTCTATATGCCTCGCTATTACCTCACTGGGAAAAACCTTCATTTCCCTGGTGAGGCTTGCGATCTGTCTGAAGTTCAGGGTGTTTCTTATCGAGGCCTGTGTGTTTGTTCTCACTCACCAGAGAAACTTAGTGTTATCCTAAACTGCCTTCACTTTTTCGGTTCCTCCAGATGATAAATGAAAAAGGAAACCTTGGCATCAGCCAGCCGGCTGTCTTTCATATCAACGTGAGAAACTTAATGTGCAGGACAATGTTTGTTATTAGCTCTGGCTAAACAATCATTTGGCGTTTTTTGAAACATCGGCTTGTCTACTGGTTGTTTAAAGGTCTATAGTGTGAAAACTGGGGGAAATGACAATATGGGTTTTTACATTAAGTGCCATTTCTGATTTGTCTCAATGTAATCATGTGATTTTGAAATGCTGTACTTTAGGTGTACTTGGTGTAACTTGTAAGCACTGCCTGGCCCCATATGTGTAATAAAAAAGGCCATGAGAAGCAAACCACTTTTCCACTTGTTTCTTTATTATGTACAAGTTTCAGTGTCACAAAATCCCTGCACAATAAAACATTTACTTGTTAAGGTAAATTCCAAGTTAGTCATCTGTTTTTCAAGACTACATTATCATAAAAGAACCTTTACAACACAGTCAGCTAACAAAACAGATAACGTCTGTTATGTGCAAAGAGCTTGTATAAAAGTACATCTGAAGGTACCCAAGTCAAGGCTTCTGCTAGCTTTATGGGAATTAAAGTGCATACAAAGTTAAGCTGTTATTAAGACGCAGAGTGATAAAAAGCTACGCAGAACATGTTTATAGAGACAAATAATTGAGAAACAGAGTATACTCACATCCACACATACTGTATCATTTATCAGATTTACCCTGCTTCTTTTATTTAGCATTATTTAATTTATCAGACATTTTCAATTGTTTTGAATATGACTTGCTTATCTTTTAGCCTAAAAACGGTCTGCAAAAGGTTTCTAGTATCATGGAAAATCTCACCAATAAATAGCAAAGAGCAATAGTCAGTATGAATTGTGAGAAATTGCCATCATTTTTGCTAAATCATGACAAACGTGTCCTAGAAAGTGTAGGATTAAATGATGCTGCAGTAGTGGTTTGAGACATTTAAAAGGTGTTTTGACTTTTGTTGCCTTCAAAACCTTATGCCCTCCATTAATAAAGAAAGCTTTCTCTACACCGACAGGGGATACGTGTTAGTATAGGTTTTTGTATATGAGTTAAAAACAATGCTAAGGCTTCAACAACATAAAACAACCACAACATTCGTCAGGCTGTCCAATCCAGAGGCTGGAGAGACTTCAGCAGTTTTTGAGCTGCAGGTAAGAACTCTAACTCCCAGCATGCCCTATGGTAGTCCTTGATGTCTTCATTCTCTATCCATCTCAGAGCCTCCTCTTCATCTAAGGAATTGAGAAGATTGGACACAGGATGAGAGAGTGGAGTGAGAGGTTTCAGGTTTTTTGGATACTTTTAACTGACAGGTTTTATGAACATGGAGGTATATTGTTCTTGTTAATGGGGATATGCGTTCCCTTCCCTCCCCCCCAGAGGGCCACTAGTGTGAACAACAGCATGTTTTTGCCAGCTTGTCTCCCTCCCTTGTTATGTAAGGATTAGTAATAACACCAACCTAAGTATGTCGTGAGGATCTCCACCAGCGCCTCTCTCTCCTGTGTGTCCAGCAGCGTCTCTGAGCCGCCGCCACTCATGTTCCACAACGCCTGACAAACCTGGCCCGCCAGCTGCCAATCACCTGCTCCGAAGTCTCTCAGACAATCCACAAGCCTGATCACACACACGCGCACACACGCACGCACACACAGCACACAGCACACACACACACACACACACACACACACACACACACACACACACACACACACACACACACACACACACACACACACACACACACACACACACACACACACACACACACACACACACACACACACACACACACACACACACACACACACACACACACACACACACACACACACACACACACGGTGTGACTCGAGGGAGAAGGATTCACATGACCAGCAGGTTTGTGGGCATTAGCTCCACTTCATTGAACCGACATCTGAAGAAATACTCTGTGTGTGTGTGTGTGTGTGTGTATACTCAGATGTTCAAACAATGTTCACACAATAGCCTTTCATCCATGTGCTAAACATTTACACACCTAAATGTAAAATCTGTAATTATAACTTTATTTGTTGTTATACCGACTTGTATAACTTGTCAGTGGAGTTGTTACGCACATGTTTCTCATTATGAAGAACATATTTTCCCACCAAAAGAAAGTTTACTCTACATTTCAAAGAGGATGCAACTTTGGCCAAAGACTCAAAAAGAATGAGCTCAGTTTTCTATTTAAGGGTACTGCAACATATTTTAGCCATGAAGGAGTTAGAAAAAATAATAATTCCACTGTCTTATCTGCCCACTGAATATGACGCTAAGGCCATTAGCAGGTTAGCATAAGGACAGGAAGCAGTTAGCCTGGCTCTGTTCAAAAGTAACAAATAAACCCCTGGACTTCTGTTATTGTATAGATAAAACTAACAATATATAACATGTTAATCAGTGGATTTTGTTAGACTGTGTTTCCTTCAAACAACAACATGTATTTCTTCTTGTTTCCTGTCTTTATGCTAAGGTAAAATAAGCTAAGCCAAGCGAACTGTCCCTATTATAGCAATTATTAGTGATGTTTTATAGTAAATGTAAGTAATTACCATATTGTGATTTCAATATTATGTATTATGCAGAGAAGATCTGCTTTTACTATATCTAGTCAAAAGCCCTGGCAATGTCTGTCAAATAAAATATGTACTATATGGGTCCTTTCTAAGTGCATAAGTCCTTACTTGGCATCAGCCCCCTCCACTGTGAGACTGAGCCTGTTGGGGGGGTCCAGCGTCAGGTTGGTGAGGACCCCGCAGGCTGCAAAACACATCTCAGTGCTTTTTGAGTCGAGCAGCGTCACTACAAACTGGTGCACTGAAGGAAGGAGGGAGAAGAGTGGAGAGAGATGATGATGTGAGGGAGCGGGCGAAGACAAAGCAGGTCAAAGATAAGAAGGCTGCTATCACCAGAGTCAGCAGGCGTGTTTACACTGACTGACGCTGGCCTTGCAGATAAGTCCAGCCTAAACATGACAACAGTATGCAGAGCTGCCTACTGTACTGAGCACTGAGTCAAGGTACTCGGTGTTATGTAATGTTCTGTGCATGGATGATGTTATTTCTGCATCCATAGGCCTCTTTTTCTCTGTATTACTAGGCTTTAAAGATGTCGGTTTATTCTCAAATGGCATATCTTTCCTGCAAGACTCAATGAAGTATGGCTTAAACAAAAAATAAAGAAGCAAAGTCTCACGTGGCAGTGTTTTATGTGTGTCTGTTGGTGATTGTTTCCATCATATACCTTTGTTTTGCATAATAAAGTCCCGTACAGCCTTGGACTGTGACACATTTCCATACACACGAGTGGCCTCAAGCATGGCGTCCATACTGGAGCTGAGCACCAACTTCAGCATCACTGAGGGAGAGGGAGCAAAGTAAAAGTAGGGAGAGGGAAATTGAACAAAAAGCAGAGAGAATGAGGGCGAAAAGTGTAAAATCAGCTAAAACTAAAGAAATATTAACCCTCAATGTTATTTGTTTCCGTTTCTATAATTGGGATCCGTCAGTTTTTCAGTCTTACACTTTGCGATGGTGAGTTGACTGCGCCTGAGTGCAGAGCTTTCCTCCTGGTAGAAGGACAGGTTGTTGATGGTGGCGGCCACATTCACCATTAACTCTTCGCTTTCCAGCACAGTTTTCAACTCTGTGAAACAAACACACACACAAGAAATAAGAGAATAATCCCCACTAAAAGCAAGTTCAAAAAATATCATTTGTAATAGAGATGTTGAGGTTCCTTTAAATCCTCCTGTATACTTAGAACCAACAGAGGGAGCAGGCAACAGGGACAGGCTTTCATTCTGCTGATATATTACTCTATTTATACTATCCCATTATTTTAGTCACAACATAATGCGACACATTATCCTTACATAACTTTCCAGGTCATTTCAATGACATATTCACTGAGAGCTAAACAAAATACCTCCTTTTTAATGATAAACCAGGTGCATCCAATGCAAGCGTTGTTTCCTTTTATGTAGATGAAGAAGATAATGCAATGATTATTAATCCATAAAACAACTCAGACATGGATTGTGAAAACTGGGTTGCTGTCAGAATAAACATGTTGTTTTTTATATTTCTAGTCCAATGCAAATGCATAAAGACTGATTTACAGCTTAAATTATATAACGATCTAAATAACGACACAGAAATACCGGGGACCTTTTTGCATCTTACAGCTTGGACACACTGATGTGCCACCGTGACATTGCCATACAAGAAGTTGTTATCTCCGGGTTGTTCTTGATATAGTCCAGTTGATCATGAGCTGTCACACAAAGGTCAGCTTGACACAATCCACCTAGCCGTGACACCGTGAGTGGCTTGGAAACGGTGTGTTCCTGATTTAGCAGCAGATGTAGAGTGCTCAGTCATAAATCGCCGATATTGCGGTTGCTGTCAACCGGCGGCTGTGTGTCACACTGCATTTTGTTTTGGTTTCTGACTGGAAATACTGCTTTGTTCTGCCCTCCCCCTCAAAGCTCTGTAATGTAAAGCAGCACTGTCTGTCATTGAACTTGATCAAAACAGGACATGGATCAGCCAGTTTTGCTCTTTTATCCTCTGCAGAGATTCTGTTTCCATCTTTCAAAACAATTCTATATTCTCCCTCATTAACTGTCTCTGTCTTCAGTTCCTTCATTTGCTCCCCATCTCAGACTCTGGCATCGATAACACACCCCCATATGTTTGGAGATTTGACATTTTCTCACTAGTTTGACCTCTGTTTTGTTTATTTAATTTATGTCCCAACTGTCGCAAAGTGTGTAGGAGGCAGGCAGCAGCGAAATCAAGAGTTTCACACCCTCTCTGTGTTTCGGTTCAACCTGTCCTGAAACCATCTAACCACATAGGAAGATCTCACACACACACACACACACACACAAACCAAGTGTGCTGAGCGATGTGACAGAACATCCTGCGCTTCGCTCTGCCAGACAAAACAACAGGTAAACCAAAAAGAGGATGTGCTGCGTATCGAACAGAAAGCCCTGAAAGGAAAGCGAGCGAAGGAATGTACAGACAAAGGAGGAGTGTGTTTTTCAACCAAAGACACATCTCGTTCCCAGCACAAGGGAAGTGGTTTGGTGCTGAGCAGAAACGGTACTTACAATGCACCAAACAGCTATTTTTAAACTTATCGGAACTCCAGATTTTCACACACAGCTCTCTTTGTATCACAGAGGAATACAACTGGAGAAAAGGACCAATCTAAAAAAGTTACAGCTGTAAATATGTGATTTTGTCAAACTTGTTTAGGATGCGAATATGAACTGCTACCATCTAATCGGAGATACAGGGTCCCGCGATTCAATAAAGTCAGACTGAAGCACTCCTTTGTGCATCAGTCAATCCTCACAGTAAATACAGAGCTACATCCCTGATCAAATGCACAACATAACAGCACAATCATGTACGCTAAAGGGTCTTTGAGCATGTTCAAAGACCCTTTAGCGTACATTCAGGGATTTAGCTCTCAGTGATTGTGCTGTTATGTTAAATGTTTGTTGTTTATATTTCATGTATTGTGTCTTGATATTTGTCTATGTTGATGTTACATATGGAGCTGCTGTGATGCAAGTCAAATGTCAGACCTGATCTGACCATTAAGGTATTATCGAATCGTATCATATGAGTCTACTGCTCACCAAGTGTCTCCATCAGCTGCTGAATGCAGGATGTGTTGGTAGCCAGAGCTGGACCTACAGCTGGGTGGATGCACATGTTGGCCAGCACCCTCACCAGCTTCACCAGCACGTCTTCCTCCTCCTGCACGCTCGCTGGGGCTGCCTGAGGCCTGCTGAGGGGAGGGGGGGCTTTCTGTGGGGGTGGAGGGCGGTTTCTGTGCTGGTACGTGGCGTACAGCTGCAGGAGCGTGGGCATGCAGCCCTCGACCTGGAAGAGCTTCAGCCGAGCCTCATCGCTTTTGGCTGTGAGGTTCCCGAGGGTGAAGAGAAGTCGCACAACAAGGTCCTGTGGGAGAGCAGTGGAGAGCCGTGCAGGGGTCAATCTACAGCTTTTTGAGTTTGTTTTTCCTTCTGAATTCAAACAAACCAACCACAAATGTGTTTAGATGTTTCTGTCTAATAAACTTGGCTACAAGGCCAGAGCATGTTGAGATAAGTAACTTCAAAGCTTCAAACTAGGGCTGCGGTATCAGATTTCCACTACATATTTTTATGGGAAAAATAAAGCCTAATAAAACTAATATTGTGATAATATGATGATGGTTTTACTTAGTTTATTGTGCACGTTTGTGAAATGAATAATTTAGGAGAGGCAGGAGTATTTACACAATATCATCATACATGTATTATTATTGCTATTCTTCTTTTGTCCGAACAGCAGTCCAAAAGTGACAGTCAACAATATATTCGATGAGATTTCCGAAGCTCAACAGACACGTCACTTGCCCTGTCAAGTAGCACGATGCCGGTTTCACTCATTTCCCATGGGGAGCTAATAGCTCTGTACACATATTTTAAGTGTGATCCTGCTCATCTTTCTATTTAGTTATCGCACACTTTCCAAGAAAACAAGAAACCCCACCCCTGTACCCCGACTCTGCTTAAGATGAAGCAGGTGAGCTTGGATACACACGGTTTCCCATAAATGCGCAGTGACATTAGTGTGAGGACAGGACGACTTGTCCCAGGACCAGGTGCTCATTACATGTATTACTATCCTGTGTGTGTGTGTGTGTGTGTGTGTGTGTGGGGGGGGGTGGTATGTGTGGCCTAGCATTAATGGGGCGAAGCCTGCGAGCTAATTCAGGCAGTCAACTCGAGCACCAATGATGCATTACCACGTGACGCGCCTCGTCCCTCTTACAACCAACCAAACACATTCTCCTAAACATGCCGCTCTATTTAAGCTGCCAGGTCTTCCTGCCTCTGCCTCGCTATGCTGCCACTGCTGTATTCACTTGCTATTGCTACGTTCATGTTGCTGCTGCTGCTGCTACTTGCCTGACCCACCACCACCCCAGCTTCCACCTGTAGGCTCGGGGGATAGTTATCTAATCATCACTCAATGTTCTTTGTAAATCTGTGGAGTGATGAGGCCCGAGCCTCGACGCCAAACTCAAACTATATGCTGCTTATAATAAACATATTAAGAAACACGTGAGTTGTCTGACTGAACTATACTTGTGGGGACCTAAATCTGTTTACACAGTCACGTGTGGGGACTCGCCTCCCTTATGGGGACAAAATGGAGGTCCCCATGAGGGGAATCATTAATTTTAGGGTGAAGACTTGGTTAGGGTTAGGGTAAGGGTAAGGTTAAGGGTAGGGTTAGGGTTAGGCATGTGTTGGTTATGGTTAAGGTTAAGGTTAGGATAAGTCTCCAGGAAATGCATGTAAGTCAATGTAATGTCCCCTGAAGTGATGTATACATGGTATGTATGTGTGTGTGTCTGATTATTCCTGGTAAGATTAAGAACACATGTCAATCATTTCTGATTGCCAAAGTCCCACCCATTTTTTTTCCGCCTCCTCTTTGCCACCACTCCTCCCCTACACCTCTGTATCACCTCTACTGTAGTATCTACTCAAGCTTGCCTCATTAAATGTTTTTTCTCCTCCTCCCTCCCTCCATCCCTCCGCACCCCCTTTCTTTGATTTACTCAGCCCTGCCTAGGATGATTAAATGTCA
Source organism: Pseudochaenichthys georgianus (assembly GCF_902827115.2). Taxonomy (NCBI): domain Eukaryota; kingdom Metazoa; phylum Chordata; class Actinopteri; order Perciformes; family Channichthyidae; genus Pseudochaenichthys; species Pseudochaenichthys georgianus. The sequence continues at coordinate 24,386,978 of NC_047526.1, forward strand.
AAACAACCACGAGAAATTGGGAAGAACGCAGGTGGACACAATGTCCCCGTAAATGTGCTTGGAAATGAGGTACATAAACAAACTGCTCTGAGGGTAAACATGCTAATGGGATTAAGTCATCAGCACTGGAAAAAAGTTTGTCTTCATCTCACTGTTACGCGCACACACAAACAAGAACACACACACACACACACACACGCACGCACGCACGCACGCACGCACGCACGCACACGCACACACACACACACACACACACACACACACACACACACACACACACACACACACACACACACACACACACACACACACACACACACACACACACACACACACACACACACACACACACACACACACACACACACACACACACACACACACACACACACACACACACACACACACAAGGAAGCTCGTGGACTCACCTGTTTTTGGTGATGTTTTCTCAGCAGTTCTAATAATAGTTGGTAGCAGTCGGGGGTCTGGGCCAGAGCGAGACGGCACTCCGAGTAAGAGGAGAGTTTACTGAGGGAGAGAGGGGACAACAAACACACTGACTGTTCCACTCACTCGCAGACATTAAATCAACACTGCTAATGGATAAGCAGCTCTGGTCTGTGATCAACCGCTCATGCTTTCATTATCTTGGGCTGAAAAATACTTCCATTACAATCTAAAGTGCTAAATGTTTCACAAACTGATAAAAAAACGTATGAAACCGACAGTGACAAACTGAAGATGGGGAATGTGGGGCCCAAAGCCCTCTGTCAGTGTCAGGTATGTCCAGTAGGGGGTTAACGTTAGCAAACTCTTTCGATAGATGTATTTCCAAATACATTCATATACAGTCTCATAAGCCTGAGTTTAAGCGTGTGTTGATGTAGTCTTCAGTGGTGTTTTATGTGATAGAGATTTATGGAGCTTGTATGACTTTATTGTCCCCACTGCCATGAAGATCACCCTAATAGTGTTGTCTAACTCTGCAAGTTCATGCAAGAAACCGTTTTACTTTAGTTAGTTTAAATGTGTGAAAGTTCTAACTTCAATTTTATTTGAAACTACACTTGTGACTTTTTTGCATGGAGTTCTTTACATTTAAGCTCATTTGTACATTCTGAAGTCTATACTGAAAAAGCTTTTTAAAAAGTGTTTTTTTTAAATCACAAAAATACGTATAATGACATCTCCTCTGACATATGCTCTGTTTCTCTGGAGACTCTTGTTTTGTGCTACAAACAAAGACTCCAAGTTATAGGGGGGGAAAAAGAAAGTAGGGAATTGAGTAGTACAGCGACTGCTGCAGAGAGAAGTGAAAACAGAGAACAGAGGGTGAGAGCTGAATAATGGCTTGTTTTGATTCAGCTCGTGACCGGTTACAATGTTTTTTACGATGTTTTTTTGTAAGTGAGCTGGGGAGAAATAAGGAGCAGATTATCCTTTGGGAAGTAAAAGTGCAATACCTGTATATTCTGGAGATGTTGGTGCAGATGTCTGGGTCTTTGTGGTGAAGACGCAGCACCACAAAGAGCTCTGACAGTATAGAGAAGGAGACGAAGAGCGGACGGGCATCAGGGTGATCTGCAAGGTTCCTCAAGGCTGCCGTCAGCTGCAGGGGTCAGAGGTCAGACAGAGGGAAATATAAGTGAGAGTGTTGGACAGCAAGAAGAAATGTACCTGTTAAAGCTAAGGGTTTATATTTAAGCCAGTATTGTGTGTCAGTGTTGTGCTGCACTGAATGTCAGTCATGTGCTTAATAAGGCTGGCAGCTGGCCCGTACAGGACGCCATACAGCAGAGCGATCGGAAACTATTCAGTATGGCCAAGAATAATTATATCATAAGAGGGAAATAGACATTTCCAACTCACGGCAGCACTGAAAGTTCTGCAAAACCATGGTCTGTTTATTTCCCTCCACTAAGGGCTTAATGAGTTGTGTTAGATATCAAATGAAGTTCTGGCTGAAGATGTTTGCTTGGGCCACATTATGCAGTTAGCAGCAATCATTTTAGAAAGAGGGAAACAGGGTGTTTTGTGTTGCCAGTAGGGAACGGTATGCTCTTGGAGCAGCTTGTATTCCAGACACATACACAAGCATTTTTGTGTATTGTGGGAAAATCTACAGCCAACATACACATGATGAAGAATATTTAACATTGTGTTCCTTTGTATTGACTTAACTTTTGCTCGCATAGTAAAACTGTTTGTAATAGCATCTGTGTTTTTGTGAGCAGGAGTACATGCTTCAAGTTTCCACCAGCTGTGGGATAAGCTATTGGTTTATAAAGAATAATGTACATTACATCTCTAAACATTTATTCCAAATACCCATTCAACTTTCTCAACTGGGTTCATTCTGACACACCTGTACGAGGATGTGCCCTGATGTGGTGAAGTTGGTTTCTCGTGCCGTGCAGAGCCTCTGGATGAGTTTCTGAGCCACACCAACACAGTTCTTGTCCAGCAGGAGTCTGAGGATCGCACTGTTTCCTGAGAGAAATTTCAGAGTCCCAACACAGTACAGCAGAGCTTCTCCAGATGATGACACATCCTCTTTGCTCAAAACGCCCAGAAACGAGTCTGAACACATGAAAAATCAAACGTTAGTATCCATAATTCGTTCACTCAGTGGGACATTGGCAATCTGTAATGCCCTGGTAAACAGGTTCCATAACAACTGCACCAAATAGTACCAGACAGATACAAAATGATGCATGCTGTTGAAGCAGCTTAACATTGTGTTCCCTCATATTCATTAAAATAACATTGTAGCCTTAACTTATATATTTTAGAATACAGGAAAGAATAGGAATAACACTGTAAGCTACATCATGTGACCTGGAACAGTGTTCACCTATGATGGAGTTGTTCTGAAAGAGGATGTCGTTGCTTTCACGGCGGCTGATCTGGAAGATGAGCTTACAGATGTTGAGCAGATTGTTTCCACTGACACACAGCTGCAGAGAAAGATGCAAAAAGAAAGGTGTATTAAGCGCCAGAGTGCCCTGGATGCCCTTGTGGTAGTGACTGAGCGGCAGACATGCTGACACCCCCGCAGACGACTCACAGCGAGGCAGAGCGTGGAGATGTGCAGGTTGAGCCGGGCAGAGTGGAGGTCGATGAGGCGGAACAGCGTGCGAAGTATCCCTGACCTCCTCTTACAGCGCCGACCGAGCATGTCTGCTTCTGCCAAGGTGCCATGGAGACGGTCACACACATCACACAGAGGGTCCAGCGAGCCCTCGGAGCTGCCTGACATCGCAGGGAAAACAGACATTGGCAAAATTACAGGTCCCCTATTATACTGTTTTTCATCAATATATTATAATTCTCAGATATATATAAAATGTCTCTGAAGTGTTTGGCTCAAAATACAAAACAGATCATGCATTGTAGCATCCCATAAACCCCTCTGTTTCAGCCCCGTTTCAAAAGTGCTGATTCTGGGTCTGTTACTTTAGATGAAAATAAGGAGCCCCTCCCCACACCCCTCTGGGAGATATCTGGTTAAAAAGAACACAATGGTGCTCTAGGAGGAGATTCAGGTGATAAGGTGGGCGGGTGTTACCTTGGTTGGTGATTGGCTAATGGTTACACAAGACAAAAAAACGTTATGACATCATAAAGTGGCCACAATCTGATCAGCTCATTTTCAGACAGGTTTTTTATATAAATGGATCAGAACAAAAAGAGAGGGGGTCTTTGTTCCTGAAACTTTCAGAATCTCTTTACACAGAGGGGACACATGTTTGGATTTTGCATAATAGGGGACCTTTAAGGAAAGTCAAATTCAGGGCAACATGTCAGACATTCAAATGGAAAGCAAACATCCCAAAAACCGAAACACCCAGTTGAGTGTGTTGGAAAGTGTGTATGTATGTATATGAATACAGATGAGTGATGTTTTGTATATGTTGTGGTGTGTTTGTTAAATTCGCTTTGGCTTTGACATGGTGTACTTTTATCATGAGGTTAACTCTTCAATATCAATAATGCATTGGTCAGCAGTAAAATAACATTCCCCTCCATTTTTCTAAGAAGCAGCTCTGAGTTTCGACGGTCATGTGCAGGGGAACAACTCGGCTACAGGCAGCTGGGATCTTGACGCAGAGGAAGAGAAAAGGGTGGAGTCTTTTCCTTGTTTTTGAGGTAAGATAAATGTTTTCCCTGCATAAAGAACAGGGTTTGGCCATTTCTAAGAAAGGTTGGCTGCAGTCCTCAACACTGCAATGCTATTTCCACTGACTCTGAAGGGTGTTTTATGCATGAACCAGAAGGCACTTGGTACAATAAATATTTCATATTTATCTTTCAAATGAATTTTCCATTAAATGTGTAGAGTGTTAAAATATTTACAGCTGGAGATTTCATTTCATGGCTGCCAGACTGCCGTTTCATGCTAAGACAATTCTGCATGGATGCCAAACATAACAATATTTGGTTTCCTCTTTCTTCAGTGGTTGAAATTAAAGTGCTTTTTCATTCTGTGAGACTTAAAAGTAGGGTAGGTAAGAATGGAGAAACCAGCTCGAGTGCGCTAGAATTTGAAAATATGCAGCCGAAAAAAATCTGCCCCTTCCTTCAGACTTCCTTACAGAGCCCCTCTTCCAACACACACGAACGCGCACATGACCAATGAGGGCACGAGATAAGTTTGTGCACGAGATGGAAGGCTGACAGGCAGGTAGGCCATCCAGTTATTTTAGCCGGGCCGGCTAAAAATGATTGGTCGTGCTTTGTATAGTACCACGGCTTCCACAGATGAAATATTTGTATGTATTTATTGTCAAAGCATTTAATGTATTCATTGCTATCGGGATGTTAAGAGCATTCCATGGAATATAACAAAAAGTGTTTCTGAAGTGAATTACCTACCCAACCTTTAATGACTATCTGATTTTGCTAAAATCCTGCTGGTTGAAAATGAAATAGTAAAAGAAGAAGCTGAAAGAAGCTTACCTTTAATTAAAAAAAGAGACAAGATACAATGCACCCAAAAGGCAAACTGTAACATTGAGAGGTGATACTGTGAGTATATTTGGTGACAGAAACTGTATGTTTTTTTGGATCAGATGAATGGATGTGTTCAAGACTGATGCACGTCACATCTTTGCACTTTTTTTGTGGGTTTCCTTATTGCATTGCTCACACTACCTGCAGCCATACTCTCTAGTTGTCGGAGAAGAGGAGCAATCGTATTATTCCACACCAATGACTCTGCATCCTCCTCCTTGCTCTTGGTTTCGTCTCCATTCGCCAGCTCTGAAATGCATGGAGAGAATTGCAGTTAGCCAACTATCACATCCAAACACAGACAGTGAACACGGGCGACAAGCATGGTTCACAAGTTCACCGTCTCAAAATAAAACAGCAGGAAGTTTGATGAAAGGTCACCATCCGCAGCCTCGCTTCCCATAATGTCTGTTTCTGTGTTGAAATAGTCTGTGCGTGGGTATTTTAACGAGTGCATGTGTGATGAAATGTTTGTGCATGCAAATGTATGCAATCTCTCACACTGCGTGAAGCTTTTTTTGTGCTGAGTATTTGCATAAACCCTTGCTTGGTGAGATGCAGGAAACGGTGGTTGCTCAAACCAACAGCTCTCTCAGCTATTGGCTGGCTTCCTCCCAAGGTGGAAATGTGGCCCTTAGCAACAACACCTCAATTTAAAGTGTAGGGTGTTCAGTACAGTGAACAGAGGTTTGACTAAGTTGCTGGAAAAAACAGCATTTCTGGGATCAAGTCACATTGTTTTAAGCCTTAAGGCATGCTTGGGTTGGTATCAGTTTGGCTTTAGACATCTAAGATCACTTCCTTGACTCAAAAGTTAGTTAGTTTGAGGTGCTGTTGTCTAAGTATACATGTAGATGCGAAAAACCCCAATGCACTCTCTTATTAAACCATTGAAATGCCTTTATTAATAAAGCCAAGTCAGGGAGTCAGAGCAGATGAAGGTTTAATGCTGAAATAAGTCGGAATTACTTTTCAAGTCATGATTGCGTTTGAATAGTTAAAAAAGACAGTTGATTTTTGCATCACAGACCAATTAATCAAGTGTTGCATGTTCGAAAAAGTTGCACCTGTATTGTTTTTGAATATATCAATGGTTTAAGAGAGGTATTTTGAGTATATCTCAACACACCTGTTGTCTGTCCTGCTCTGCACTCTGTGGGTCTAACGCTGGAGCCGACACCAGGCTGCTTTATTCTGCTGTTGGCACAAAAAACACACAAAAATTATAGGTATATAGATATAGATTTTGAAGACAAGACACATGCAACTACTGATTAGTGTAGTTTAATTTAATTTAGGAGATTTGGCTAATGTGGGTATCAACATAACAAATAACAACAAAATATTCAAGGAAGACAGATCATGTCAAAGGAAACATCTCCATTAAACATTGCTGACTATATTCTGTCAACCAGGCTGCAGGTGTATTTCCATCACATGCCACTAGGTGTCCCTGTTGTAGCAGGGGTTGGGACGTGTGTGCAGGTGCTGCGATGTGAAATGTCTCTGTGTACATTTGTGCTGCTTGTGCGTGACAGCTTGGAAGTTTTTGTGTGCGTGCGAACTTTTGTATGTGTGCAGGCGTGCAAGCCGTTGTGCAGCGCATATCCCCAACAGACAGGAACTCAGATCTTAGCTTTGTGGGCAGCCTGGTTAAAGCTGTTTGTGCTGTGTCACTGTGACCTGTCTCTGCACAGCCCTATCACCTCTGTGCAGAAACCTCCCCCTTGTCATGCTATGTGCTGTGGCTTCCCTCTGTATGTCACTGTTGCATCTTACTCTTGCTGCCACTGTCAACTTAAGTCTGCACAATTCTGCTCACACACAGAGAAGACAATAAATACTGTGACTCACGACTGGAAGTGTGTCTTATGCCTAATTACTACATTAGAACATAGCTATTAATACATACAAATAAGTACAAGCAGCATGGTGAGTCATTCTGATAACAAGATTTACTTCACAAATCCCACAAAAGAGTGAGTCTACTTTAGAAAAACATGGAAATCACTACAGTCAAAGACAGATATAATTATGACACTCTGCTGATTTGACATTAGTACAAAAGGTTAGCTCTCAGCGTATTGAACTTTTTCATTCAAGTATGTCTTATTTTAATGATCTTGCTGACAGGTATGAGACAGAAAATGGACCTTTAATATTACCAGTAGGCGTTGCTTGATACCGTTAGCATTAATATACAGCGTGTGCGTGTGACTATAGAGTGCACAGTCACTTTGAAGGAGATTGTAGTGATTGGTGTAATCTGGCACACAGGGCAGATGCAGCAGGGAGTGCTGGCCGAGGCCTGTTGCAGTGTGTGTCAGAGAGGGGGCTTTGGCTCTGTATGATAGGATTAAGAGGCTGATAATAAGGCCTCTTTGTGTGATACTGCATTCTCAGAGACATGACCTCATCGCTGTCTTAGGCCTGGCCAGTGCACTGCAGTTACCACACACGCGGCTGCCAGCCTTACCCAGATGGGCACCCAAATCTAATAGAGAGCCATTTGGAGCTATAAAGCTCTGGCTTATTGGAGAAAAAGAACCTAGTGGATGTCTAATCTCCCCTATCTTTATATCGTATCCAATTCATCATATTAATCTGTCATACTAAGTCTATTTCCACTTACAGTCACTGTACTTTTGGCTTTGCTATCTCTGTGATTTTCACTTTCTTAAGTCTCCATCCAACGCACCTTTAATGCAACACTTAAAAACTTAAAAATTCTGACCTAACAACAATCAAAAAGTCTTTACTCTTGTCCTCTTGAAACACACATTGACCGAAGTCTCAGTTCTCTTTTTTTCAGCCACATATTCCACTAACATTGCGTGTGAACTTGTGAGGGAGGAGGTGCAGAGCACGTGCTGCAGGCGATAACCCAGATTTCCTGTAAAAGTGTTTTATGGTCTGTCCCCCCTCTACAGCCTCAGCTGCCCCACCCAATCGATAGGCGGATGGATTGTAACGACGGCCCCCGACCTCACGCACAGAATTATGCCCCTCGTGCTGACACACAGCTGATGAGGTCGGCAGAAAAAAGCAGCTTTTTAGCCTTTTTGTGACGTGAAGGTGTAAAAGCTGACACGAGTTAGTAATGACAGATAGACGCAGTTTTTTGGATTTCACCACGATATAGTGTACAGTAAACTTTTATGACGGTTTTAAATGGTGTGTTAAGTTGAAGAACTTGTTCTGGTTAGTGACAGCATTGCTGTTTTTTCCAATGTCATATATAGCTGTCAGTGATGGTAGCTGAACATATCTAAAAATAAATCACAGTAACTAACACTGGATTTGAGTTTGTCTATGTTAGCCCCTGTGCTATATAACACTAAGAGCTATAGCAGTTTCCAGGGCCGTGTTTTAGGTTTTTTGTTAATATGTGGGAAATAACTCAGGCATAGTGCAAAATAACGCAAACACTAATAATGATTTCAGCCAAGGTCTTTCCTGTTATAACACCTATTCCTAGAAGTCTAGATTATTTATGGCCTAAAACAGGAACACAAAAAGACATTAGAAACTCAGAATTGGACAAACTGGGGCAAGGCAAGTAGGAGAAGAAGGAGGGGGAGGAGGATTTAGTGAAAGGCAAAAATGGGAGGCACAATCGACTCCATCGTGTAATGGCTACCACTGCAACCTTTGTGCGCCAATAAATCTTCGGGTCATTGTCACACTGTCATTCTGGGAAGAAAAGGGGGAGCAGGAGATGGTGTGGGGGGGGGGGGGTGAGGCAAGAGACAAGGACAGATCTTGCAAGTCGAACAGAGGGGTAGAAAGCATACCTTTCACTTGCTGCTCTGCGTGGGCCAGGTTTGTGAGGACCTCCGCGGGCCTCGGTGTGGTCAGAACTGGGGAGTCGTTTAAGTGACGCCTGCTTTTGTCCTGGGCCTGGGTTTACTCGCTCTTTCACTGAACACAGAAATGATGTGGCAAGATGTTATTTACAGGTTGTTTCAATATGCAATATGTAACATTTGCACTTATATGACTCAGTTACTATGAATAAGATACCATATACGCACATGTGCACAGGATAAATTCAGTCAGTCCTCATCATCTATTTAGTTGCTTTGGACAGCAGAGCAGATTTGCGAGACAAGGTTTTAGAGAAAGAGAGAAGCCTATCCCACTCAAAACAGCGGCCGTAGATCACGATTTTCACCCGGCCGACCACAAAGCATGTAAATCAGGTAAAATGTCAGCATGTGAATGGCTCCATTCATTTCCCCTTTGAGAAAACCGCTCTTGCACTAGTGCCTGCAGAGAGGATTTACAGGGATGCGACGGGTGAAATAAATGGAGTGTAGTTTTCTCTTCTACCTGTGTAATAAAATTAACCATCTAATACCTTCCCTTTATATAATTTTCTTGGATTGCATGGATGCCTCCCTTCAAATAATGACTTAACTTTCAAATGATTTGACAGGGGCCACAGGGGTTGCATTAAATGAAGTGTATCCCATACATTCTAGGTCTTGTAGCATGCGGCTAGTTTGCAGCCCTTGTCCCTGGGTAGGCTTTTAAGAAATAAAAACACATAATACAAACGTAAAAAAAACAGGTATAGCCAAAGAGATTCTGCGGGCCTTTAATTGTAAATGTGGACTGATTGAAGGATGTTCTTCAGTCTCTAGTCACTGCTCCCATTATGGATCCTTTACTGTTATATTTTACAAGGATTTCTCTGACTAGTTCTGGGACAAGGCCATTTGCCCACTTGAAAATCAATTTTACAAGTAATAGATTTCTACAATTCTCAAAGCTTAACAAATGTACTTTCTTTGAATTCTACAATGGTGCTTCTAAACCCCATGTTTCAAATATTTTCTCTCACTAAAACAAATCCCCCATATATTTCTCCTTCCTTACCATCTTTGTGTCCCTCTACAGGGGACAGTGTGGTGAGAGATCCAGCTCTGAGTAGGCGGGCCCTCGTCCGTGGCTGCCGCTTCTTCACTTCCAGAGGGTCAGCGGGGGGTTTTGGAAACGCCTTGAATGGATCCTCATCATCGCAGGGAACTGGCAAATGTGGCTTCTAGTACCAAAAAAACCAATACATGGAATAAGACGGTTTGACCAATGAGACAGAAACTGAATCTCCATATTAAACAAAAAGAGAATGAAGTATTTTGGTATTTCTATTCATACTTTTTGAATTTTCTACTGCATACATAACAGTGATACCTTTTAAACGTTTTTTCAGTTTTCAATAGTATTATTAATACTATTGTAAGATGCAATTATTTCCCTGAGCTGACATTAAACATCATCTTAATTAGACTCTAAAATACAATTTGAACTACCATTTAAAGATGTGTGTTTGTGACTTACATGGTCCAGAGGAGAGAGGCGAGTCCCTGAGCCTGGCCTCGAGTCGGGAAATTCAAAGTTTTGTGCATGAAGACTGAAAAAATAAATAAATAAAAAGCATTATGTCTGCTACATGGTAGGTGCAAAACTCAAATTGTCTCAGAACCTCAAATCATGAAGGATGTTGAAGTTTGTGACTGACCTGAAGGTAGATGGAGGTCGGTTGTCACGGTCTACACCAGCAGAGCTCTTTCCAAAAAGTTGCCTGTGTCCATCTCTGGGAGTGAACGGTCGCTGGGTGGACTGGACTCGCAGGGACTGTCTGGCTTCACTGACTATTTCTGCACTTGTTTTCCTCACAGCGTTGCGCCGTGGAACAAATGGACTGAGAATCGGCTGTTTTCTCTCCATTGAGGCCATTTGGGCCTATGTGACATCTGCCAAGACAGTCTGCCAATTATTGTCTTCAGTGGTTTGACTTCATTATTACAGGGTGTCTCACTGATGGGACACAGTCTGAGGTATAACAAAAAAAACAAGGATAAGGCCAGAAGATAAAAATAACACCAGGTGTAAAATGCATCCAAGTTGCAATGAATAACAGTTGCAAAACTACAAAATAAAGTGAATCTATGTTTACAAATGTCCTGCATACTCAAAGTATAGTGGATCCATAACAAAGTTTACCTAAAGTAAAAGTAACAATTTCACCAGGAGACTATGCTCCAATTCAAACACTGAGTAAGTGCATTGAACAAATCAATGACTGGATGTGTCAGAACTTTCTCCAATTAAACAAAGATAAAACTGAGGTAATGGTTTTTGGAGCCAAGTCAGAACGTATAAAAGTTAGCGCTGAGCTTCAGTCTGCAATGTTCAAAAGAACAGATAAAGCCAGAAATCTAGGTGTAGTCATGGACTCTGACATGAGTTTCAACAGTCACATTAAAACAGTTACTAAATCAGCCTACTATCACCTAAAGAATATATCTAGGATTAAAAGACTAATGTCACAGCAGGATTTGGAAAAACTTGTCCATGCTTTTATCTTCAGTAGACTCGACTACTGCAATGGTGTCTTCACAGGTCTCACTAAAAAATCTATTAGAAAGCTGCAGCTGATTCAGAACGCCGCTGCCCGAGTCCTCACTAACACTAAGAAAGTGGATCACATCACTCCTGTTCTGAAGTCTTGACACTGGCTTCCTGTGTGTCAAAGAATATATTTCAAAATACTGCTGCTGGTTTATAAAGCACTGAATGGTTTAGGCCCAAAATACATTTCTGACCTCCTGCTAAATTATGAACCATCCAGATCTCTCAGGTCTTCAGGGACTGGTCAGCTTTCTGTCCCCAGAGTCAGAACTAAACATGGAGAAGCAGCGTTCAGTTATTATGCTCCAGATATCTGGAACAAACTCCCAGAAACCTGCAGGTCCGCTGCAACTCTGACTACTTTTAAATCCAGGCTGAAGACTTATCTTTTTGTCGCTACTTTTAATTGAACTATTCACATCTTATACTGCACTGTAACTTTTATCCATGTATTTTTTCTTTTAATGTTTCTTTTATTATCTTTTCTTTTTAATGACTGATTTTAAATGCGATTTTCTTAATGTCTTTAATTTGCCTTGTGTTGAAAGGTGCTATATAAATAAACTTGCCTTGCCTAAAGTAAAAGTATGCAATTGTGAGCAGAATAGCTCCTTTCAGTTTTATACTACATGTCATGATTGCATTTAAAGCTGTAGATTATTTGTATAATCAATGAATCAGACTCAAACAAACTTAAAATAAAATGGTTAATGAATTTTAGAAACAAATTTAATGTCTTTCTAATAGTGGCGAAGCTTATTTGAACAAGATCCTATTGGGTAGTTTAACCAATGCATCAAATAATAGGACATTCATGTTTTGTATGAAATTATTCATCTGCAAACTCCAGATGAATGTAGTGGAGTAAAAAGAACATGCTTATGATAGGTAGTAAAATAAAAGTATAATGTAGCAAAAAGGTGCAACTGCATAAGTAAAAATACAAGCACCTTAAACATTTCACCCAATGTTGTACTGTTTGACATAGACTACTGCATGGTGGACACCTCAAATAAGTTAAACAGTGTGACAGTCCAATTATATTGTATCTAAAACGGCAAATAACATCCTAATAATAATAGTTGTCACATTTGAATAAAGTGCATAAATATACCATAGGTGTGTTTGTAATTGTCACTGTGGTTAACATTTGAATTAAACTATATGGAAGATAGATAGATATATGCTTTATTTATCCAACATTGTGAACATTTTTTATATAATAATGTTTTCAGTTTGTTAACTAAATCTAACAGGGCAGCCTGTGTGAGTGAAAGAGTAGTCCCACTGCGCGTTCACGCTCCGTCTCCATGGTGATCAAATGCCGCTGTGGTATATTGGACAACAAACCCCAACAAAATAACCTCAAGAGGCAGAAATAACATATTTCTTTAAACCCGTAAGAACGGTTTTTAACTTATTTTCTGTAATCAAGTGTACACGACTTTTACATGAACAGAGGAGGAGGTTAACTGAAACAGGAAGCGTTTAATGACCCGGGGTTTGAGTTAAAGTCTGTCCACCTAAACAGATAACATTAGTAAAAAACAATTTACCGTTAACCCCAGTTCAATCCTCTGTGATGGATGGGACAGTTATCATTTCAGATCCTTGATTCGGTTTCCAAACACAAAACAAAACAATAACAACAACTGAAATGTGTAGAAATCTGTCAAGTTTACCCTAGCTTGCAGCAACATAGCCCCAGAAGGAACGTGCACGAGCTTCACTAATGGCAGTCTCGCGTGATTAGGTGACGCGCATTTACCAAAAATGTGGAGGTTGGATGCAAACTTCAGCTTCGTGGGGAAAATTGTAAGTAAAATGAGCAAATTTCCTGGAAATGTGTTGGTTTAAGATGTGTTACTATTCTCCCTGATAAATATGTGCTTCGTGTTTGATGTACCACTGAGTTAAAGGAAACTTTATTTTGAAAATGTGTAATATTTTGTTGGGGCCTAGGACACACACTACAAATGTCCCGGATGATATAACAAAGTTTTAAGGTTATCAATTTACACTTCACAGCATTAATATAGCAGCAGACAACTTTTTGCTACATATTATTTACAGTTTTTGTTTGCTACCCCAGTTGAATGAAGTCACTCTCCCTGTGCTGTAATCCAAGTTTCTTTTTGATTAAACTTAATTAGCCAGGACGTGCCATGCCCCCCCCCCCCATGTAAATGCATGAGTCCTTGTTTTTAGCTAGCTAGTAGCCCTCATGTAATCAGCCTCTCTTTAATTATACTCTTATACCTGTGCAATACAAATATTTTGGTTAATAAAAACACCTAAAAGCTCAAACAAGTTGATATGGTGTAAAACCTTATTTTTTTACTACCTAATTATGATGAAACAAATCAAGAATTATACTTCATAATGTACCTCCTACACTGATTAACAATACAGCACACATCAGTGAGCTACAGTGAGGCAGACTACATGACTAATGTCCGTAGACCACAATGTCTTTACTTTCAGGCTTTGACTGAATATTTTTTATTTTCAGTTTGAAGCTTTATAGTAATTTATTTATGTTGAGTTGGTAATTTTGAATGAAAAAGATAGAACAAATAGAAAGAACAGAGAAAAAATATAATGCATACTTTTGTATTACTTTATTGTGTTAGCAGCATTATGCTATCATTTTTAAAACGTATTCAAGACAAACTTTCCTTTTAGAAGATAAACATATAGTAATAATATTAATAATACAGTTTTTGTATAGCACATTTTAAAACATAGTTACAAAGTGCTTTAACATAAAAGTACACAGAAATCAAGTCAATTACAACAGCATCTACACATTAGAACTCACATTGTAAAACACATAGAAAATAATAAAACAAAAATACATAGAATAAGAATAAATGAAAAATAAAACAAGACTACAAATAAAATCACAAAGTATGTTTTTAAAAGTGACTTAAGAGCTGACAGATTTTGCAGCCTTGATCTCCTCAGGTAGAAGGATATATGTGGGGTAAACACTGTAGCAATAATTTGTAAAAGCATTTTAAGAAAAGTAGTATTGCAGCTAAGAAGAAACAAACGGCTCCACTGAATATATATATCATAAAGACAATTGTCATCATTACATGTCACTTGTCATCAGAAACTGAATCATTTTGCTGTTACAATATAACATCAACCCTAACTACTTGAACTTTTTTAATATAGACTTACAAATAGACCAAATATTTAATTGCAATAATATAACAACAAAAAAACAACCTTTTATCACAAATCTGAAAACAAAAATTCCCAAGCAATTGAAAATATCAGTTAGCAGTTTTAGTATAGAAAAATCAGTCATCTGTGTTGATCTCTAAAATATATTTAAAGCAAAAATCATAGATATAAAGTGTGACTTGAATATATATCAAACACTGTATATTTTGTACATTTTGCTTTCGTAAACCTACACTTTGAGGTTTATTATCCTCATGAGGCAGACTTCTTATTCTACTACTTTCTGACTACAATTCCCATAACGCCGATTGGTGTTGTCCTGTTGTTGTCAGGGTCATACTGTAGTTCTGAGCAGCGATCCTAGCTGTAACCTACTTTCACCTCTCCTCTGAATCATGTGAAAAACACACAAGTCATTCTCTATAATCCTGTAAGCTCCATCTATTGACATATCAGCTCTCTGTGACACAGAACGACGTGTGTAGAAACATTAATGTTAGTAAATAAAAGCAATATATCGTGTTAAATACAAGTAGCCTTAATTTTAGCTGTATAAAAAGTTACATAATTATTAACCAAAGACCGATGTAAAAAAAAGTATACAAAAAAGTTAATAATAAATAACATACATTAGCATTGTAAAACAAATTATGATCTACAACAATATTAGATATATCAAATTATCACTCAGCAAAATCATTTTTGAACTTTTCGTAAACATATTTTTGCGCTGCGTCATTTGGTGTTATCTACCATTTTGTCGTGACAGAATGACGTTTCAAGAAAATGAGTGGTCTCAAAATGGCCGCAGACTTACGCTGTGTTCGTCAGCGAGAGTTTCACACTCTAGTTGTGGTCCACTGCAAATTGGTCTTTGATGCAACAGTCCTGCTCCGGCTGCTCCACGAAGGACCGCCCTGACCCACCGTGGTACAGGAGAAAAGTCTTCCAGCTTTGACTTCCTCTGTCCGTTTGTTTCCAACCAAGACATCCCCTTCGCTTACTTCAAGCTTCACAAACTCAAGCATCAGTGCAGAGAAGAATTTGATCGATATTCATAGAAAAACTCAGGGTTCAGGAGCACAAGATGAAGAAGTTCATTCATTCAACTCACGGTTCGCTCTGGGTCTCTTTAACCCCTCTACATGGGCCGACTACTTTATACACCAATCAGGTCTGTCTGGATTTGCACATTCGTCCACTCATAAACCTTTTCCCCCTAGCTTTTTCTTTTTTGCAATGTGAAATATACATCTGAACAATCTTGTGAGTCCCCGGTTGGATTTAAATAGCCTTACATGCTTCAGTCTCTTGGATACAGTGAACCTGATTGGCCGAGAGAGCCTGCTGGGCATGACCAATCACAGGGCATCACCATGGAGCTTCCCAGCCAATGGGAGGAGGAAGATGGTCTCTGTGATTTCATTGTCACTAGGGGAGGGGGAAACATACTGCCAGGACAGTTGGCACTAACATGCTTAGTGGTGGACTCTATTATAGTGAGAGTCTATATGTTTGAGGTAACCTGTGGAGCGTTGCCAAGGAGAGAATAGCACAGGGCGGGTCTACAGATGGAGCTCCTCTCACCAGCAGCTGTACAGTCCCACAGCACACAGGCTCATAGAGCACCGCGTCACTGTTGGCGGTATTGCTCACGTCACAGGAATGAATGGGTTGAGCCATCGTCCTGCTTGAAGGTGGCGTGTCTCCTTGGCAACCAGCTCCATCTCTGGCCAGAAGCTTAGACTGACAGAGCCCTCGAATCACAGGAGGACGGGCGCTCCTTATCTGTCCCTCCATCGCCATTCAGTCCTGGTTTGACCCCTGAAGAGTGATATCTCCTCGTCACTCCATCTGTCCCTCTCTGTTCTTCCTTTCCTTTGACCTGTTTTTGCCTCAGTATTGCTTTTTTATCAGCTTCATCCCTCACAAAACCCTTTCATCTCTGAGAGATGCAATTATTTCGTATTTTTATCATCCATTTATCTATGATCATTTTCTGAATTAGGTTATTTATTGTTAATGTCTTTTTAATTTTAATTTGGTCTGAAATCCAACATCCTGAGATATTAATTTCCTTAAAAAGAGCAGCAAATCCTCTCACATAGGAAGCTGAAACTGAGGAATATTTTCTACAAAACCGTATCAACGCTGTACAACTTTGATGTTGTATAGTGTGCACGCACGCACACACACATTTCACACAATTGTTCAGGCCAAATTGATACTGAGGGACTAAAAATAGAACTTATTATACTTTATATTGATCAATTAGCATGTCCTTCATTTCATACTGCCTTGGCATATATTTCAAGGACTTGCAGGATTTATGTATAGTTTCAGACTCTCTCCAAAGTATGTAAACAATGTAAAATATATAATTTTAAATAGTGTTTAATCTTTAGCATAACAGCTAATCTTGGATATTGCACTATGACATAAAATAAGTCCACAAATTAGTTTTTTACATTTTTTTTAATGATACAATATAGGATACTAGCATATTCCAGATCTTTTGGTATAGCTCTTTTAAACATGTACCCTTTTTATTACTCTTTAGTAAGGTTTTCTATCAGTGAAGAAAGTAACTGAGTAAAGTTATAATGAGCCAGCAGTCTGACGTTTGACATGGCAGTGAGTTGTTCTGAGGTTTTGCTCTCGTCAGCAGCTCCTTGTCTCTGAAAGACATGGTGGTGCGTGTGCTCTGACACTCAAAACACTTTTCAGCACTTGTGCAAGATGTTTTTGTGCTTAGTCGGAAAAATCTCAGATAAAATAGGTTCTTTAAGGAAAGCTAGAAATAAGGAGAGCTGTCTCATTCAAGAAGGACAGGACAGAACAGTGTGTATTTGACATTTTGTGGTGATAAAAAGATGCTACTCTCTAACTTTTTTTACTTGACAACAAGCAGTTTTTTCATTTAATCAGTGCTGGGTGCCAGTTGTATTAGGGAGGGAAAGGGAGAAGGAAATATTGTTACTTAATTTTGTACTGTCTGTACATTTTATCCATGTAATCATGTTCCTTGGCAATATTTGTTGATGTTGTAAATGTCAGGCTGTCCGCATTCATGTCATGAGATTGAAGCATCTTTTCACACAGTCAGAGGCCGAGGTGGGCAGAAAGCCAGAGTGTCCTAAAAGTGAAGTAACACAGTACGCAGACGTCTTATCGCTCATCTCTCTTTGTGTGCATGGAAAATAAAATATTTCACGTATACGCTATCATGTTACGCACAGATGAGCTTTTTAGAGCCTTATCCAGGCATAAACAAAGCTCACACACACTTGAACATATGGCCATGCAGGCCTACGGTTCACCATGAGATTTCGGAAGATACAAATACAAATTAATAGTTTTACAACTTGATAGAAGTCTCCATTACCTAATACCTGGTACAATATTGAGATTTCTTGTTTGTTTGTATGTATCCAAATCGAAATGTTCACAGGAAAAAATCCTTAGGGGAGTATAAACTTAAATCAACGCAGATCAAAAAGATAGTAAGGATGTTAGAGCTACAGTTAATAGCCAGATAGCTTATGGGGTTACGTGAGGGACCTTTTCTTACCTTAGTGTTTCACCCTGTTTCTATTATAAATGCTTGGCAACTGGCTCATATTTATTCGATAAGAGAGTGGTCAATCTTCTCATTTAACTGTATTTTTCAGCAAAACCTCTTATGAGGATTCAATTGTCGTATAGCCAGAGAGAGGACTCGTTTCTGTTTCCCCCTGAGATTGCCATCACCCCGACAGATCTCAGTGAGGCATGTCCATCTCATTTTGAATGCTAATCCAAATTCAGGCGACTCAGCCCTATCTTGATGGAGCTTATGTCTGTTTCTATGAATAGATACATGTGGGTGTAGGTGCTGACCTGTCTGTGTGTATCACTGTGTTCCTCCTCCTCATCGGTCCTCACTGCACTTTTCGCCAAGGCCATCTGACAGCACATAAACATCTCCGAAAACACACAATTGCTAGATCTCTCTAATATTTCGTATTCTTATTAGAGTGTTGTTAGGCTTGGACAAAAAGATTCCCTTTAAAAAGTGAGCATTGAGGTCTCGTTTCGGCGCTCTCACAATGGTCTTTTCTCCACGAGACCACACGGGGGCTGGTGAAGGCCACCGGCGCTCGCCTTGCTCTTTTTCTGATCCTGTCCTTTTTCAGGCCTAAGTGTATTCATCAGTGTCACACTTGTTTAAGTGCATTTGTGTGTCTTTTTGCATATTTTAATACAAATAGGCATCTCAGGGTTATGAGCAGTATGGGATAAACAATGAGGAAATTACGTAAATTGTTACAAAACGAATATTTTTTTGTTATAGATGTACTGATAAAAGGCACATGGATTTTCTATTTTAATTCAAAAAAGCAGTTTTCTAATTTAAAAGAATAGACGCAAACTTTATTTTTCATCCAGTTGCATTTGATTCACATCTATTATAATGATTCTTCATACAAACAAAATGTATTTAGCCTTTTATGCCTCTATCTTAAGCTGTCTTGCTTTTGTTTAAAGAAAACAATACAAATAAAAAAGAAAAGGATTGCAATTTGGAAAGCATCTTTAGAGCAACACACTTAAATAAACACAAGGAGCATGTTTACACTTTACACAATGTTCTAGAAATTAGAAGTCACTGTTCCTGGAATTGTGCAATGTAGTGGAAAAACATTAGGAACATAGGTGCATACACGCCTGAGGCCTAACATATGAGAAAAATGCCAATATACTGTAGGGCTGTCTTTCAAAGTGCACTGGTGCATGCTGACAGGGGGATGTCACATCGTTTTTCTGCTCATCCCCCTTTGACCCCGTCTGTAGCTGCAGACACGCACAGAAAGGCTGAGCCAAGTGGAACACAAAACAGGAACAAATGCAGGACAGTTTCTCATTCTGAGCATTCCCATCTGAGCCACATGTGTGAAGCCCAGACCGCATCTTTAAAATCATCTCGTAAACAAATTCTAAAATGGTAAGAATATCTATCAGGCACAAGAGGGGGGCCCACGTGTCTCTACAGCAGGACATTCTGCAGAGCATTGTATGGAGCTCTATAGTAACCTGCACTTTATTAACTGCCTCACACACTCTATATCACCATCATCAGTGAGGTCTTCTGGTTCTGTCATTACCCCTCCCCCAGACCTGATCTCCTTTGTTCCGTCCTGAGGATCATCCATTCCTCTTGGGTGATGTTTGCCAGTGAACGACCACATGGCCATTACTGGTCTTCTTCTATATTTCTCCACCCTTGTTTCGTACTGCTCTCTTTTTAAAACCCGTCATAATCCCCCTGTGGTTAAATGTGATGGACCTTTTATTTCTGTATACACAAAAACACAATCTTAGATTCAAACATTTGATCAGTTAACAATCAAAGATCTCTTGATGAAAGACTTAATTCATTCACGTATAGATGAAGGTTTTATTAAAATGGACTCCATATGAAATCTTAAATAATGTAAACGTACAACTGCTTAAACTTTAGGAAAACATTGTTAGGTTTTAGATTAAATAAATACATAACACTATAATAAATAACACTATAGGTAGTCGTTTAAGTTTGGACATCGGGGATGAGAGGATGACAGGCTTTATCAGATGACTCAGATGACTGTTTTATGGCACATGGATGATAAGATAATATGCTTTTATGAGAGGAATCTGTGACGACAATACTCACACGCACACATAAAAACAACACAGCATGTAGGGGTTAGTGTTCCTTGCGTGCAGGTTTGCAAACATTGCTCTCCTGCAACATTCTGCAGTCTTAATAAACAAAGTCAGAGAGCGTAGCCGCTAGTTTTACTGTACATGCAGTCATGCATGGCCAAACATATAAACACACAGATGTTCAGGTCAAAGTCAGCACACACATAAACACATATGTCACACAGATGAGAAAGAGGCCTCTGAGAGAAGGGTGGGAGAATAACACACTGTCACAAATATGTGTGTGCATGCTGTCATACAAGAGGCGGCGGGGACCCAGACTGACATTGAAAGAGACACAACATGCAAATAAAAGTAATTGGAGATAAATTGACCGGACCAACTATAGCCAGGCAGAGTCTGGTCTGTAGGTCACTGGTCACTTGTCAGCTGATGGTGTTTAGGTGCAAATTGTAGACGTATTGTTCCTTGGAAATTGTAGGAAACTGTTGGAATATATATCTGATAATTAATACAATTATATAGTTTTAAATGTGTGTCTTATTTGACTGCCTCCTTTTTGTCTCATTCTTTAGGATGGATTAGCCCTTTGTCTGGCCAGCCAACACACCATCACTGATATTACTGTGGAGACGGACGGATAGAGGGAGGCAAAGATGGAGAAAGGGAGTAATGAAGCTATGTATAAGCTTTCCTTGGTGGTTTTAATGGTGAGTGCAGGCCATAATTCACCTCAATGCATGCAGGCACAAATGAATGCACCCTCACACACGCGCACACACACAGGCGCCAAAAGCAATACTTTGACTCTCTCTTTGTGTGAGTCCTACCTTCCATTTAGGCCAGAGCAGAGAAGATATATGGATGTGTGAAACACAGTGACCTTGACAGTCTGTGTGTGAGTGTGTGTGTTGGGTGGGGGTGGGTGATGTTTCTACACTGACTGTGCACCAATACACCATCTATGAATCATGATAGTGGAGTGGTGCACCAGTACATTTTAAAATTAATCAACAACAGATACATACCGCTCACTGCAATTTAAACATGGCTAGTCATCATGGGATCACTGAGAATTATTTTACCTGATATTTAGAATATGACTGAAACAAAATCTACCATTTGGTCAATTAAGAGATTTTTATTATTTGTGTGACGACCCTCCCCCCTTCTGCCTGTCTGTGCTCCCTGCCTTGCTGTCCTCTGGCAGGTACTGGGAGTGTCGTCCTGTTTGTGCCCGCCCATCTAGAGGCGGAGCCTCAAGAAGGCATAAAGGCTTGCCCAGCTGGAAGGTTCAGTCTCTGATTCTGATCCTGGCCTGCTGCAGCAACCTCAGCCTACCGCCTGTGTTCGGTTTGATGCACCCTCCAACATGCCTTCAGCACACTTCCACACATCCACACACTGCTGACACTACTGACAGTCTTATTCTTACGTACACAATTCCTCAGAGGTATTTTTTTTTTAACCTGTTAAATAAACATGATTGGCATTTAACTCTGTGTGGCCTCCCTATTTGTTTCCAGCCTTAAGTAAGGTTGTAACAAAAGTGTTACTGTTTTTGTTGAGTGTTTTTTGCCCTTTTAAGATTGAGTTTATATATACAGTCTATGGTTTAACCACAAACATTTGCATTCTCCAATTTAGATACATTCAGTTCAGATTGACATGAGGTGAACAGCTTTTTTGCACGTTTTGAGAGCGACCAGGCTGTGGAGGCACAGAAGGACCAGGAGCCCTGCCCTTTTGTTTTAAACAGGGCAGATATGTGCAAATCCTTTAAAAGGGTTAACCCACACAAGGCTCCTGGACCTGATGGCATCCCTGGCCATGTTCTCAGGGTGTGTGCAGTTCAGCTGGCAGAGGTGTTCACAGACATCTTCAACAGGTCCCTGCTGCAGTCTGTAGTCCCCACATGCTTCAAACACTCCACCATCGTTCCTGTCCCTAAAAAAACAATAATCACCAGCCTCAATGACTACTGCCCAGTAGCACTCACCTCCATCATTATGAAGTGCTTTGAGCGGTTAGTCAAAACCTTCATCACCTCCTCCCTCCCTGACTCTCTGGACCCCCTGCAGTTTGCCTACAGAGCAAACAGGTCCACAGATGATGCCATAGCCCACACCATCCACACTGCCCTCTCACACCTGGACCAGAGGAACAGGAACACATATGTGAGAATGCTGTTCATTGATTACAGTTCAGCATTCAATACCATTGTGCCCTCCAAGCTGGCCATCAAGCTCAGAGACCTCGGGCTCAACAGCGCCCTCTGTGACTGGATCCTGAACTTCCTAACGGGCAGACCCCAGGCAGTGCGGGTGGGAAACATCACAACCTCCACCCTGATCCTCAACACAGGTGCCCCTCAAGGCTGCGTGCTCAGCCCTCTCCTCTACTCCCTGTTCACTCACGACTGCGTGGCCACACACAGCTCCAACACCATCGTGAAGTTTGCTGACGACACGACCGTCATCGGCCAGATCACAGACGGCGACGAGACGGCGTACAGAGAGGAGGTCGGAAAACTGACATCTTGGTGCCAGGATAACAACCTCCATCTCAACGTCAGCAAAACAAAGGAGCTGATTGTGGACTACAGGAAGCAGCAGAAAGAGCCCCCATCGCCATCAATGGGACTACGGTGGAGAGAGTCAGCAGCTTCAGGTTCCTTGGGGTCCACATCACTGAGGACCTGACATGGTCTCTTCACACCATCACCAAGAAAGCTGGACATTGGCTCTTCTTCCTCCGCAGGCTGAGGAGGTTCAACATGGACTCCAGGATACTCTCAACTTCTACAGGTGCACCATAGAGAGTATGCTGACTGGCTGCATCACGGCCTGGTACGGCAGCTGCACCGCCCTTAATCGTAAGGCTTTACAGAGGGTGGTGAAAACTGCAGAGAACATCACCAGGATGAAGCTGCCATCCATGGAAGACCTTTACTCCCAGCGGCTCAGGAAGAAATCCCTCAGGATTATAAAAGACCCCCATCACCCAAGCCACAAACTGTTCAGTCTGCTGCCGCCTGGCAGGCGTTACCGCAGCATCCGGACAAAAACAACCAGATTCAGAGACAGATTCATCCCGCAGGCAATAAGACTGTTAAACAACTGAACTGCTGAAATAATTTCATAACATTCATCTGCTACTTATTACTAATTATTTATCTATTATCTAATATATCATTCCAATAACTTGTATATAGACTCGTATTGCACTATTCCACTTTTTCAACTATTTTTCTTTTTGTATTACTTTTAATATAGTATATTTTAATATCTATTGTGTTGCATTGTTGGAGAAGCCTGTGACCTAAGATTTTCAACGACATAATTACTCTGTAGCTATATTAGTTTGACAATAAAGAACCTTGAACCTTGAACATGGAAAATTGTAAAAAAAACGAAACTTCGGGCACCTGTTGCAGCCAAGTAAAGAGCAGAGAGCACAATAAAACATAGATTTTGACACAGGAACCGCCTACATTAAAGGGTCACAAGATTACATAATTAAGCAACAACAAGTTCCTATCATAGTTAAGATCTGTAAGGAATTTAAAAAGCAATTTGAAAACAAACTGACGTTGCAATTAACCTCTGTTTTTGGGATCCAGACAGTTTCCAGCCTAGCAAGTTCAGCTTGTCTTGTGTGTAGGTTTTAAAAAAAATGTAACGCCAAAAACGCACCAGAACAGCGACCAAGTGGGGCAAAGCTAAAGTTTGCGATATATTAACTTTTAGAGGTTAATTGTGGCCTACAAGCAGCCAATTCTCAAACATAGTCCTGTAAATTCTGTGACATGTTTAAGTACGTTACAAATATATTATTATCCCCTGTAACACAATAACACTAGGGTTGTTTGTCTACTACATATATCTGGGCCAAGCAGCTAATGAAGATAACACTTATTAAAGTAGGTAGTTTTGGAGAAACCAGCTCGAGTGCACTAGAATTTGAAAGGTGGGCTGTGGAACTGCCAGTCAGCTGTTCCTAAGGCTGACTTCATCTCTGGCTACGTCTCCCTGCAGTCTCTGGATTTCCTTGCTCTCACTGAGACCTGGATTACTCCATCCAACACATCCACCCCAGCAGCTCTCTCCACAGCATATTCCTTCTCCCATACACCCAGACCCACTGGCAGAGGAGGTGGCACTGGTCTCCTGCTCTCTCCCAAATGGAGCTTTTCCCTCTTCAAGCTACCTAACTTCACTCCTTCCACCTTTGAATTCCATGCCGTCACAGTAACCCATCCTATACAATTAACCATTGTTGTTCTCTTCCGTCCACCAGGCGCCTTGGGGGACTTCTTGGAGGAATTAGATAATCTCCTCTCACACATCCCTGAAACTGGCCCTCCCGCTGTACTTCTCGTAGACTTCAACATCCAGACAGGGAAGACATCTGAACTAACATCTCTTTTAACCGCCTTTGCTTTTTCACTGTCTCCATCCCCACCAACTCATAAAGCTGCAATGTCCTTGATCTCATATTCTCAAGGAACTGCTCTACTTCTAACCTCTCTGTAAACCCTCTCCACACTTTTTCATTTCATTCTAACCCTTTCCAAACATAACAAACTAATCTCTTCTAATTCTGCACTTGTCCGCCGCAACGTTCGTTCCCTCTCCCCCTCTACCCTTGCCTCATCGGTGCTCTCAGCCCTCCCTTCCTATGACTCGTTCCAACTCCTGCCTCCAAACTCTGCTGCAGAAACTCTCCTCTATACTCTCTCATCCTCTCTGGACTCTCTCCGTCCTCTCACATCTCGGCAGGCTCGTCAGTCCCCTCCTGCTCCCTGGCTAAATGACGCACTGCGTGCTAATAGAACCATCCTTCGGGCAGCAGAGCGGAAACGGTGGAAATCCAAACACCATGACGACCCCCTAACCCAGACATGTCAAACTCAAGGCCCGCGGGCCAAATGTGGCCCGCCACGTCATTTCATGTGGCCCGCGAGAGCTTAAAAGGTTTGATTGTATAAAAATAAATAAGTCAAATGCGTGCAGTGACCAAAAACTACATTTCCCACAATACATGCTGATTATGTTACCCGCGAAGTGACGGCATCCCGCCACTAGACTGCAGTGTTTCCACATCGATGCGATTTTCCCAACAAGTGGAATTGAGAAATACAAGTAATGATCCCAAAATGTCAAGGAAGAGAAAAATTGATGCAGATGGAAGGGTGTTTCAAGAAAGATGGGAAGGTGAATACATGTTTGTGCTTCAAGGAGAAAAAGCGGTATGTCTTTTGTGTTATGAGGCGGTGGCGGTTGTCAAAGAGTACAATCTACGTCGGCATTTTGAGACCAAACACGGCGCTAAGTAGGCCAAAATCAGCCATCAAGAAAAACAACAAATTGCCCAAGAATTAAAAGCAGAATGTGTTCGCGAAAGCCAGAACCAAAAACAATGCGGTAGTGAAAGCTAGCTTTGTTGTGGCTGAAGAAAACGCACGCGCTTCAAAGTCTTTTTCAGAGGGAACGTTTTTGAAGCAGTGCATGCTGAAGGTCTGTGAGCAGATATGTCCCGACCAGATACAGACTTTTTAAAAATGTCAGTTTATCAAGAAACACTATCGCGGACCGAGTTAAGGAACTAGCAGGAAACCTGGCAACACAGCTGGCCGAGGAAACACGCAGCTACATAGCTTTTTCATTAGCTGTTGATGAAAGCACAGACAACACGGATACAGCGCAGCTATCTATTTTTATTAGAGGCGTGAAGTCGGACCTCTCTGTCACTGAGGAGCTGTTGGATGTGGCTGCCATGCATGGGACCACAACGGGACGGGACATTTTTGATGCGGTGGAGAAGTCAGTCATTAAAAACGCATTGCCCTGGGAAAACTTGGTGGGATTAACTACAGACCGTGCACCTGCAATGTGTGGAAGAAAAGTGGGCTTGGTTAGACTAATGAAGTAGAAAATGCAAGAAAGTAACTGTCACACGCCTCTGATAACGTATCATTGCATTATCCATCAAGAAGCTTTGTGCGGGAAGGTGCTGGGGATGGATAATATAGTGACCACGGTCATGAAGACAGTGAACTTCATTCGGGCGCGTGGCCTGAATCATCGTCAGTTCCAGCTGTTCTTGCAGGAGATGGGCTCGGAGCACGGAGACGTGCCGTACCATACAGAAGTAAGGTGGCTGAGTAGGAGCAAAGTCCTCAAACGATTTTTTTGAGTTTATGGAAGACATTGCTCTTTTCATGCAGAGTAAAGGAAAACCCTTGCCTGAACTGTCAGATCCAAACTGGCTGTGTGACTTTGCTATGTTGTGTGACATAACCGAGCATCTCGCCCAACTGAATCAGAAGCTGCCTGCAGGGACGCAAACAAGTCATCACGCAGATGTCCGACACGATCACGGCTTTCCAGCGTAAACTTGACCTATTGATGTGCCAAGTGAAACAGGACAATCTTGCCCACTTTCCTGTTTGTCAGAGCATCTCAGCCTCATGTCCCGGTACTTTCTCATGTGCTCAGTTAGCTACCAAACTGAGCCTGTTGATGAATGAGTTTGATCGGCGCTTCTCTGACTTCAGAGCACAGCACTGTGGATTTGCCATCTTTGCTAGTCCTTTCACCACCGACGTGTGCACTGCACCCCAACACCTTCAGATGGAGTTAATAGAGCTTCAAAGCGATAGTGACCTGAGAGCAAAGTTCCAGGATGCTACAATCCAGGACTTTTACCGTCTACTGCCCCCTGCTTTCATGCCACAGCTTCGACTTCATGCTGCCCGCAGTGGCGGCTGGTGGAAAATATTTTTGGTGGGGCTATTGATAGAGGGAGTAAAAACAATTTTTTGGGACAAATGACCCCTTAAATTAGGACTTCTGGTGATGTAATGGCGCGTTTCCAGTGGAGCGCGGAGCTCGCTTTAATGCTGCGTTCAGACCGGACGCGATGCGAATATTCGCTTCTCTCTAAACGCTCCTATCGCATCGCTCTAGTCGCTCGAGTTTCACCGCAGCTGTCAGCTGTGTTTACTCGCATCATTCAAACAAGACGCGCTGGCTCGGGAGCTACAGCTACAACAAGATGAACATATTTTACCGTGATTAAATTGTAATACACGTTTCTAAATGATGCCGACGTAACAACATACTGATACCGGTTAGTAAAAACCATGAATTAATGCTTTGACAAGTCTGCAGACAGACGGCAGGCGAACAACCCTTTAGAATGCTTGTTCCCTGAATGGAGCTTGGCTAAGCTAACGCTATATATGCTCCGACCGTCCACACTGTTAGGAGATTTAAATGATAACTTGGCCACATTTCCAAATCCGCCCGCGTCCCTAAACATAGCTGTTATCTTACATGAAGGGAATCCAGAGCATACACTTAACCGTTAAACAATAATCCACTTTAATGGTAATATACAATGCAATACAATCAAGTACAATCAATACAGTACAAATTACATACAGTTCTGTGGGATCCCACATTTACCTGATACTCACGTGAGCCAGCCAGCCAGCCAGCCAGCCAGCCAGCCAGAGGAGAAAGAGAGAGAGCACACAACGGGGTTCCTGTCTAAATACCTCGCTGACCGGAGGAGTTATCTGCGCCTCCCTTCCAGACCAGTGATTGGCTGCCCAAATTATCATCAACACCCCACATCTTAAATTCCCCCACAGGGATGACTGTATGTTAACTCCTGACCTTCCCCCTCTTCCTTTGTCCTCAAAAAACCACATGTTAGCAGGCCCAAAACCAGCCCAGTTTTCTACACAAATCATTTTCAAGCTTCTTCACAGTTTGCATGAATACATACAAATATTTCCTTACAATTCCCTCTTTTGCACTCTTAAACAAGAGTGCAACTTACACAAGGCACTTGCAAAAAAACTGCATCCTTGTCTGCTGAGTCTCCATACTTTTTATTCTCAGTGTCCACAGTGAAGGGCACTCCGTCCAGGCTCTCGTTGCAGATGACGCAGCGGAAGCAACCGGGGCGGTAAGACTTCCCCAGGGCCTGCATGTCCATGATTAGATGTCCACCTGCGTTGCAC
The DNA here is from genome assembly GCF_902827115.2 of Pseudochaenichthys georgianus. Classification (NCBI taxonomy): domain Eukaryota; kingdom Metazoa; phylum Chordata; class Actinopteri; order Perciformes; family Channichthyidae; genus Pseudochaenichthys; species Pseudochaenichthys georgianus. The sequence continues at coordinate 24,415,326 of NC_047526.1, forward strand.
TTGTCTGCAGACTGCTGGAACCCAGAGTACAGAAAGTCCTCTTCACAGAAAACCCTTCCTGCGTCATAGTAGAACGCCTTCCCTCTCAGCCTTCGACTACAGGCGCTGCAGGTGAAGCAGCTGTCATGGTAGAGGCTGCCCATAGCTTGGCAGGCCTGGCTGGCTCCATACACCGTCTTGTTGCACTTAACACACACTCCTGTTTCAGCGGAGAGTGGAGTCCCCTGTGCCATCCTGGCTTGCCGTGTCTTTGTCCCCTCTGATCCGCTGACGGCGGCTTCCGAGTCGATGCTGAATAGATGTCCTCCCGATCTTCCTTCTCCGGTCCGATGATGATGCCTCCCGGGACGACTGCTGGATGGATGATGGATGTCCTCGAGGTCCTTCTCCTCCAATCCGCTGATGACAGCATCCGAGTCGACCTCCATGACGAGAGCCAGATCTGTCCTGATGTCGTCTAGGGTCCTCGCAGGTGTTTTCCCCCGCCGCACACTGGCTCCGTACAGTGGTACCAGTTGTCCCCCTTTCCTTGTAGGCGGACGGCATGGGATGTCCTCTGGGTCACTCGGTCGGGGCCGGAGAGCCTGGGGTTGACAGTCAGCCTCCTGCGTCTCGGGTCCCTCTTTCTGCGTCAGCAACCTGTGTGGAGAAATCTGATACAAATCCCTCAAGCCTACGCTCCGGGCTCTGGGGCCCTCGGCTGTTTGACCCACCAGTGCGTGGCAACTTGGAGCCTGTTGGTGGGGTGTCTTACAACAACCGACATCGGTGCACAGATTTTCTAAATTAATTGTGCAGCTTCAGAATCTTAATACTTGGACTGTGCCAACTAAATAAGAACCCCAACATCTTTAGGTAAACTAAATAACATATTTCAATAGCTCTGAATTTCTGACAAGCATCTGTATTTATTTAAATGAAATCCCTGAGATCCCATTAAAAATCTAAAAATATGATTTGAACTGCTAATGTTTCTGGTAAAGAAACACACTAATCTTATGGATTCAAAAACAACCAAAATCACAATACTAACAAAGTGAATGGCTTCCTGGTGATACTGCTTCTACCCGTCAGTTCTTAGATATTATCCTACTAAAAAATGAATACAAAATTCCAACAAACTGTCATCAAATGTCTTTCTATTACAAATGTAGATGAAATGTATATCCCCATAATGACCTAAACAATAAAGTCTATGGCTCTTACTTCTTTACCAGGCTAGTTACATGATGTTGTCTGTTGAAACATTACTCACCGGTCAGCCTCTCCAGTATTCCATTCTGGACTTACATCTCTCTGGCAGCCCCTTGGCCACGGATTCTCTATCTGTGTTACCTGCTATAACTCAATCAATATTAGAGACATGTCAACATTCATCAAACAGTCTCTTATCCCCAAATATGGAGCAGGTCAATTCTAAAACTGTCAATCAATGGTCAGATTGAACAATGGAGTTGGGCAGCAGGTTCCTTTCAGTCCCTAAATGAAAAATGTACATTGTAAAGTTTACACTCCCCCTTTTTTACACATTCTCTCATGTGTAAACAAAAACCTGTATGGGAAGAAAACCTTCAGGTCATAATGGATTATAAGACAATACCAAACATTTTTCCCAGTAAACACTTGAGAGTGTTTCTCTCCATCATTCAGTCCTAAAAGAAACAGAATTCCAAATTTCATAGTTTGAGTTTCACATTCTTCAAACCGCCACCTCCTGTGGGAGTGAAACATCATGAAGCAGATTAGATACGGTTTCCCCTTTTGTGCAATGTTAGGAAACCTCTCATTTCACACATTATTATCACACAAAAATAATGTGTTAGTCCAAAACATGCTTGATTAGTCATCGTTTTAAATCATGCAGTTGCACTGATCAGGTGCAGACATACACTCACTCACACTCACACTGTCAGGTTGTAAAGTCAGGTTTGGTCAGGTTCACCGCAGAGTCAGTCATTGACAGTGCCTTCCCAAGTTACCCTGTCGGTCAGTTGGTCTCAGTCTTTTTGGCCATGTGTCGTGCTCTGCAGAGACTTTGATGTTCCAGCCACAGGCCAGCATCCTCCGTCTATACAAATCTGTATATATGGAGCGCCATCATTTATTAATTCACAATTACAACTATAATGTTCAAGATATCTCAAACCCCTCCTTGCTGTTTCCCACATTCCCTGAAAAGTGTCTAGCCAAAAAAATGTACTATTACTGCAATTCATTTACACCTAATTAGTATTAAAATGACTAATAGATCTATTTCAGAAACATGTGTACCTCACTATCTTGTGTCAAAACATTACTAGGATCTGTAAAGATCTGCTATGTATTCCATAACTCATTCTATCAATTTATCTTCAATTCTGGTGCACTTAAAGAACAATGTTACCCTCTTTAACAGTGCGTGGAACTCTGGGTGTCTGAACATGAAACCAGTAACTCAAATTGAAATACTATATTTTGTTTAGAACCAGCTTTCCCTTCAACATGACCTATATAAATAAATATTTATCTGATCTTATAGAGCTGTTACTAAAACTCTCCCTTTGAACTGATCAATACTGTAACAAATTAAAACACTACCAAATTCACACACGAATAAAAAGTCCAGTGCATACTTCCTTCATGCCCCCCCCCCCCCCTTTTTTTTTTTTTTGTGTATTAGACTGATTTTCCACTTCCCTTTAATAGTTCCCCTCTTTTCCGCTATTTTTATTTACCACTTGACTAATTTATGGTCCATACATCTTCTTATCTTCACTTATTTATCAAGTCAATTCAAGTTCTTTACAATACATTAGTAAATACCTTGTGGAGTCTTCACAATAACTAATCCCCTCTAGGATATGAAATCCATTCATCTTCAAGCAGATACTATGTCCTTATTTATGTTTTGTTCACGATAACAATGGTATAACAACCACATGTCATCAATTCTGGTCCACCTAAAAACCAATGTTAAACTCTTTAGCAGTGTGTGGAACCCTGGATGTCCGAACATGCAACCATTACTCCCTCCTTTATCCAGGATTTAAAAACAGAAGTCATTTCATATTTCCTATGGTAATAACTATGCTACAATGGTGAAATCAATTATTTAGATTGGAATACGATATCTGGCTTGGCACCAGCTCTCCCTTTAACATTATCCATACAGATAAAGATTTGTCTTATAGAGTGGTTCCTAAAACTATCCCACTACTTTATTCACACGTGAATAAAAATGTCAAATAATATTTTGTTAATATGATGAAAAGATTGAAGAATATGGTTGTACTCTGTCATGTGGCCCCCTTTAACCCTCAGTGTGTTCTCATTTTACTCTAATAGTTTACTGCTATTTTTAATTTAATAAATCTTTCTGTCTTTACGTATTTATGCTTTAAATGTGCGTTTTGTGAATAAGTGTGTTTATGTGTAAACTCACTCATTCCCGTTTTCCTTTTCTCCTCCTCTGGTTTTCTCAAGCCGTGACCCCGGCCTCCTCACTTCTAATCGACCATGCCAACTCCTCTGATTCTGTGTTCTCTTCAGTCCATCAGCTGTAACTTCATCCGCTGTCAGCCATTGGCCCAGTTACATCTGCATGCCTCATCATGTTAATGTTCTTGCACTGCTTCGCATTTCATCTCCTCCTTTACAGTCTCCCTGCTGTTTTTATGGAGGGCGGATTCTGCTCTCATGTCCCACACTTTGCGCTTGTGCTCAGCTTGGAAGTTCATGGTCCCGTCTGAGGGACTGATGAGCGTTGATTTCTGCCCGTCAGCATGCTGCTTGGTTCTGGATGCCACAGGTGGAGATAGTTCTGGCTGCAGTCTTGTTGTTGTTGTTTCATCTCTGGTTCTCCGTCTGTTCGATGGAGAAGGAGGAGTCGCCTGTTGGGTTAGGTCTTTTGTCTGCTTGGAGGGTCGGGATCGTAGCCTTTTCTAACTCAGAGGGGGAGTCCAGGTCTCGGGACGCATTACCTATAAAAAATCTAGCACACTGAGGTTAAATAAATCCAACCCTTTCCACTCTGACTCTATGTAATCATACTATCTGTCTTAATTGTTAAATGCCATCTAAACAACCTAATTGATGTCTACAAATGATATTACAAAAACTCACTCTAAAAATTGTTTCATCCATTGCTACATATTTACCCAACATAACTGTTTCAGGAAACCATTTTCTCCTATACATTGAAAAACGTACATGTTTCCAGCATCACATATTCCACACACTACGAAAGAACATCCACATATTTTCTCCAATATTTTAAGCTAGTTTCTATAACAAGATTATCATGTGTGACATAATAATCAGATGTCTTGTTTGCTAACCAAGAATATTAAACTTTAAAATCTCTTTTGACCAGTTGAAGTCCTGCTTACTTCATCCTTAAACTCTTCTTCAATTTGAAACCAAAAAAGGTCTTCCTTCTCCACCATGATCCTATCTCTATATCAAAGTCCAGACAAACTGATGATTTATCTCTATAAACCATGAGGAATGAAAACACTATTCTCCCTTACTTCAGTTCTAAATCAAATGAGCCAGACAGGAAACCCCCTTTAACCACTTGCTTATCCTATTATTTTGATCAAAGTTGTGTTACAAGCAGGTTAGATCTGTAATGAATTAAAATCAATATTTAAAGACGCAATATAAGTTAAATATATTGTTAAGCTAATTACTGTTTTATTGTGAAGGCCTCTCTGGCGAACAGCGGCCTTTGGCTTTTATTTTGAAAGGCCGTTCCGGAACAGCGACAATCGTTCTAATGCATTAACTATAGTCGTGAAAGAGACAAGGAGGGGGAAGGCGTGTGGAAGCAAGCAATGAACTGAATATGCCACCAATCCTATTTTAACGTGATGGCGCACATTGAAAACCTAAACGGGCATAAGCACCCCTGTCCTAACTGACAAGCGTTCAAAAAACCTTTCCGCTTATCCCTTAGGCCACTACTTTTTGTTTTATTCATAACCTAAAAATACAATTGTGATGAATAGCTTGCTTTTGTATCATTACATTTACCAACATAAAACAAGGTCTGTACTAATCAACAATGACAACCTACAGACAGCTCATTTATTTAAATATACGCAATATATTGACTTCGCTTTTATTTATCTGACTTAATTAACGTGCTTCCCCCCCTTTCAGCCACTAGATGGCAGCAGCAGAGCACAAATGAGCTTCACTCTTCTGAGCGAATGTCTGATTATCACAGACAATCGGTCACACAGGTTATTTAGGTAAAAATCACACAGATTTATTCCCCGTACAGTTTGTCCGGCTTGATAACGTGCTACATATGTCGTCACGCAGGACTCTCTGCCTACCTTGCGATCAACGTTATGTTTACGTCAGCCTTTCAAATTAATTTTTACAGACAAGGGAAACGGGAGCCGGTCTCGTCACAATGTAGGTGACGTTAGCGCTCTCTCCCAAGGATTTAACAGATAACAGTCCGCTGACACTTTCGCTTATTTGGTCTTGGACTCTTATTTTACCCCCAGTTATAAACGGCGGATCGATCTGAAATATCGATCATCCAGGTTCCGTCGTGTAGGACTTACACCTAAAGCCCACGAACTGCACCGCTTCTACGTCACTTCAGGAATATACTACCTGAGATCCACGCTAACTGCTCTATATTTCTCGTCACGCAGGACTCTCTATACCTTGCGATCAACGTTCACGTGTTATATATAACTTTCCTAACATGGTAAAAAATATGCATTGTATACTCCATTCAAACTTCAAAAACACTCTGAAACGCCTACAGACAATCCTACAGGGCCCTGCTATTGTCCGAGGCGTCTAAAAGTGCTTGTTCCCGACCTAGTCTGGTCGCCTGAATCCTTCCACAGCTCATGTTTATTCGGCATGTCGAGATCACCATTTGTTAGGAGATTTAAATGATAACTTGGCCGCATTTCCAAATCCCCCCGCGTCCCTAAACATAGCTGTTATCTTACATGAAGGGAATCCAGAGCATACACTTAACCGTTAAACAATAATCCACTTTAATGGTAATATACAATGCAATACAATCAAGTACAATCAATACAGTACAAATTACATACAGTTCTGTGGGATCCCACATTTACCTGATACTCACGTCAGCCAGCCAGCCAGCCAGCCAGCCAGAGGAGAAAGAGAGAGAGCACACAACGGGGTTCCTGTCTAAATACCTCGCTGACCGGAGGAGTTATCTGCGCCTCCCTTCCAGACCAGTGATTGGCTGCCCAAATTATCATCAACACCCCACATCTTAAATTCCCCCACAGGGATGACTGTATGTTAACTCCTGACCTTCCCCCTCTTCCTTTGTCCTCAAAAAACCACATGTTAGCAGGCCCAAAACCAGCCCAGTTTTCTACACAAATCATTTTCAAGCTTCTTCACAGTTTGCATGAATACATACAAATATTTCCTTACAACACTCACAGCAACGGCCTACAGACATAAATAAACCAGCGACTGTGTTCTCCATGACACAGACAGTCTGTGGTTTGTACTTGTTTAACTTTTGTCTAGTTTCTGAACAGATCGTATCTGTCCCCGGCTGTTTGAAGAGCAAGCATGTGAAACAAAAGATAGCATTTACCTGTTTGCATCCAGCTAGCCATGTGAGAAGCCTTGTTGATATGTTTTGTCTTTTTCACGAGCTTGCTGTGACATATACAAATTGGGTTGGTCCGGTCCAAGGTCTTTAAGTATCAATGTATCTCCCAAACTTCTCCTTTCAAAAGGATTGGAGAGTAGCTCTTGGGCGGACCGAGGCTCCGGCGACTCCACCTGCACACCATTCTCATCCAAATACTGCGTCACCTTGGTCACTCACGAGTCTAAAAAACAACTCCTCACGTCAACGCACGTAAGCAACATGGGCGCCAACGTGAGCGCCCACGTGACCAAAATATTTGACGGCGCTGATTGGCTGAAATTATGTGTTGGCGGCACAGTTTACTATTGAGACTGCTGGTTGCTGCTGTTTCGCTCGGGGGCTCTGCCCGGTAATGATAAACTAATGCCATGGGCAAGGCCAGGCAGGAAACAGGTGACTTATCAGTAACTTTAGACATCGTAACACAATTTTAAACGAGATTGTATTGTAGATTATACATTTTTGTGATACTAATTGTATGATATTTACCTTGTTCATTAAAAATTAAAATATATATATTTTTTAAATATATATTTTTTTTAATATATTTTTTTTTATTTAATATTTTTTTTTATTTTGTATCTGGCAAGAGGTGGGGCGGCCGCCACTGGCTGCCCGTGTTCTGTCTATGTTTGGGAGCACCTATCTGTGCGAACAGATGTTTTCAATAATGAAATTCATCTAAACAAAAACAAGCACGCTGTTCTACGGATTGCTACAGCACAGGGCCTAAAACCAGACATTGACACACTGGCCATGGAAAAACGGTGTCAGACATCTGGTCAGAAAACACATTGGTAAGCATTTTAAAAAACCTAATAAAATATAATAAAATGCAATTCAACCAAGAAGAAGAATAGTTAAACTATGTGCAATGTAATGATTGTGTTTGCATTTTGTTTTGTGTTTGTTATTTTCAGAACATGATCAATGGATGAGGATGGTGGAGAGGGGATCCACATGGTGTGTTCAAGGACAGGCAGCATCTCCTCATCAAAAACGAACCTAAAAACTTGACCAATATAGTTGTGGACTGAGACAACCCTTATTTTGAGTTTATTACATATACTACTTTATATGTGTAGAAATGTATTTAGTGTTTGCAGGTTGTATGTGTTTATGCAGACAAATGTTTACTGTAATCAAACCATCTCTCATTAGTTGGATGTATGCCCCCTGCAAGGCTGTGTGCAGCCATTTGTTTTTGTAAAATGCTACATCTGTCACACATGTTCTTAGCAGCTCACAATTGTTGGTTTTACAGTTATTTGTTATTTCAAGTTTTGAACAAAGTTAATGTCATAACTTGTGTTTGATGTTATTTTTCTTTATTAACTTGGATAGTTTGATCGTTGATTGATGGAGTAATGTGGGTTTCATAACCTGACAAATTAAAAGGATTTGTTATAATAACAAAGCAACAAGCAAAGATATTTTTTACATCTATGCAAATATATATGTAATATTTGTAACTTGAATAAGTAATAAATTCAGAGTTATTTAACATTAAGGAGTAGTTACATTTATTTTACATTGCATTTAGTTACATTTATAAGTTACATCTGGCCCTTTGAGGACAACGATTATGCTGATGTGGCCCTTGGTGAAGTGAGTTTGACACCCCTGCCCTAACCTATCAGCAGGGCTAGACATTATAAATGGCCCGCTGGCCCGGAAGCACTATTTAGACCCCCCGGGCCAGCATAACGTACTTTCTCTATGTACTTTCCACTTGCCCGCTCGGGCCACTAAAGATATTGCTTTAAAAAAAAATGTCCTGTGGTATTGGTATTTTGACTAGCAATTTTGTTAAATTGTTTCGTTTATTAACGTTAGAACATAGTTTCGTGAGTCGGTTGTCGTTGTTGGGTGAAAAGCAAACAGCTGTTTGCTGCGGAGCGCAGCACGAGCAGGCTCCTCCTCCTCCTTCGTTCACTACAGACTATCGCGCCACCTAACCATTCGTTTTTAATACCAGCGGTAACCGGCCAAGCGCCGGGCAAAAAACAATCTTCAAATAAAAGAAAGTCACCGGAGGAGTTCAAGGAGAGTGACAGGGAGTATGAGAAGAAGAGGGAGAGAACGTTTCAGCCAGCTTGATCGATGGAGTTGGCTTCGAGTGGTGCAGTGACGCACCCTAAAACCCTTTTATAATCTATCGATTAGATTTATGATTCGAAAATTATAAAAGTAGGGTAGACATGTGGAGATTATCCGGCTGAACAAAACGTGCATTTATCAAACAGGTTTGTTTTCCACAGACCTTATTTCCAGCTATTTTCCAGAACCCTGTGGAGAAATCCCATTGCTTTTTGTGGAGGGAACCAGCAGTTTACTTTACAGTTTAGTTTACAGTCTACTTCCTGGTTTTAGGACGCGTCACTGCACTGCATGACAATATAAACAAGGGTTGCGTTCCAATAGTCCATTTCGTTTAGGAACCTTCCTAACCAAGTGAAATAACCCGGAAGTACGTCAGTGGCAGCCATGGATGTATGGTGGCAGCTATGGGTGGCAGCCATGTTAAGTGCCGTTCCAATTCTCTAAATGAAAGGAAAGGAGGTTTCAAACTTCCTTTATAACCTCCTTTAGCTTAGGGACCACTGGACCTCCCTTACCGCAAGGAGAGGAGAAAATGCTGCCCCACAATGCCTTGCAGCCGCAGCATTTGCCGTCACACAACAGTCAACAAACGATTCTTTCACACACAGTGACGTCACGAGCTACCCACAATGCAACGCGCGCCATATATATATATAAATACGCCATTTTCCTGGAGGTGCTAATATCCTGGAGGTGCTAATATAAACAGCTAGCTAACGTAGCCAGGCAGAGCGCACTAGGTTTTTTTTCTGAATTAACGACCGAAGAAATCGCTGCATGTCTTCGGATTACATCTCTGGATTTAAGGGGTGTGCTCTAGGTCGTTACCAGCGTAAACTAGAGCTGTGTGGGTTGTCCAATTGCCCTTACAGACTGCCTGCAGATGTATGGAAAAACGACTCTCGAAAGTGGCCTTCGGTCGATTTTGGCAGCATTTACGTCTATCTTCTGGAAACACCAGGTGAATACCCCAATTGTCACAATAATATTATCATGCCAATGCATATATGTGGTATTTTAGAGTTGACTATATTGATTAAGGCAATAGACTATGATATTCTGCTTGCACCTCGCCTGAAATGGCGGATACCGGAAGTACGGTGTCGCCCTCAGCCCAGAACCCGTATGTGTGTGTGAAAGAATTATGACGGAGAAATTATATCATGAAAGTTACGGTGCTTATTAAGCATTTTAAAACGTATGTGGTAACTTGCCAAGGTGCTTTGTTTTGAACGTTCATCAGTATTATAATCAAAAATTGAAATATTCAAATAAAGTCAACATTTCACTGAGCTGTGTGGGGTTTGTTCAACTCAAGATGTTTGAATGGTGATATACACAGTAATAGATGTTAAGGACTAATGTTTATAATAAATACATTTGTATTTATTTTAAGATATTTTCAAACAATCATACGTATTGGGATCATTTGTATTAATGTGGACCGGAGGGAGAGGGTGAGGAGCATAAGTTTCACTTTCCTTTTTTATTTCAATTCCAACTTTGGTCATGAAGAATAGATTTCTCTGTTGTCCACGTTCATAAAGCATAAAAAAACAGCATCAGAGCACGGTGCAGAGTCTCTAGATGAGTTTACAGTAGTCCCTCGTTCTTTTTGTACATCCATGTTGTAGTCCGCTGTATAGAAAACTAGTTTCCATAGTTTCCCCACAGCAGTAGACACACATTTATGACGTCCGCTGGCGCATCATAAACACTTCAGATAGTGAAAGTGCATTCGGATTCTCTAAAGTACCGCAGTCTCTTCTCCTAAGTCCTTTAGAATTCTCCTATCCACTATCCCTTAACCCCGTGACGTTTCACTGATGCGGCTTTCACACCAGCGCTTTTCCCTTTCTAGCTCCGAGCAGGAGCTTTTCTGGTTCAGCTCCGGGCTACCTTTTCTGCTCCCGCTCTGTTCACACCGCCCAGAGCTGCCGCTGCTGCGTCATGACGTCACCGTTTACGTGCCTGCTTCATAAAATCCAAACCGCGGAAATCCCTCACATCGACAACAACAACAATGGCCGATTGTATTGAAGCGCTGTTCGCTTTGGTTATCCTCTTACGAAACGACATGGAAGGCATCGGACGACTTTACAAGGGACGACTTTACTTGGAATTTTACAAATATCACATGCAAAATGCAAGACTTCTTTGTGGTCTTCAGCATCAACGACGAATCTGCCCCTGCCCCCGCCTCGACGTAAGAGAGACGTAAGCAACGCCACCTTTTAGCTCCGAAGCTCTTGCCTCTAGACCGACAATTTTTTGGAGCTGGAAGTGAACCGGATTCCGGAGCTAAGAGGCGGCGCCTCTGCGGTGTAAACAGGAAAAACCGGTACTTTTCAGGCTCCAGCTCCCTGCCGGAGCTGAAAACACGTTGGTGTGAAAGGGGCATCAGAGGTCAAGGAATAGGAGATAGGGTTAGAATTTAGGAGCTGATTTTTGGATTATCGGAACGCAACCAAGGTCTTTTGTCGGCTCTGTACATCAATGCCGACCTATGCTGACAAGTAAGTGAAGAGTAGAAAATATAAAGGTATTGGCTATAGGGAAATGTCCCAGCAGTTTAGGATAATGAAGGTTTTAATCTAATCCATTACATTTCTAACTCCTGATAATGACAGGAAGGCAGAAAACGCAATATACTAATAATAATAATAATACTCATAATAGCAGACATTTTTTAACAATGACCACAATATCATTATTTTAATAAACCAAATATGAACAATTGAGGAAAATGAGGAAGAACTGATGATTCAAATGTTTTAGAACAAGTAGTAATGTAGTTAGTGCATAAATTACTATTGCAACAAATGTGTTCATTTTCTTCATTATTAGTCGATTTTCTTTGGACGAATGCTCCAGGCCAGTGGTTACAATGGTGGGGCCAGTGATAATATAATGCCACCGGCCCGGAGGGCCAGTGGAATTGTACCCTTAATGTCTACCCCTGCCTATCAGGCTCTCCTCTTTCTCTGCTTCGATCTCTCTCGAAGCACTTTCTTTCAAGATAAGATCCAATCTTCCTATTCCAATCCCAAAAAAAACTATTTTCCATCTTCTCCACCCTCTTGGACCCCCCCAACGCCCCTTCCCCCTCCTCCCTTCTGTCAAGTGTCTTTGTTAACCACTTTGAAAAAAAGGTTGATGATATTCGCTCTTCTTTTTCTGACTCACCTTTACTCACCACTGGGTCACCAGACCCACCGTTCACCCACACACTAACCTCCTTTTCCCCTCTCTCTCCAAGTGAGGTTCTTACCCTCATTACCTCTGCCCGCCCTACCACCTGTCCTCTGGACCCTATCCCCTCAAACCTCCTTGAGACTATCGCTCCTGATATTCTACTGTTTCTCTCCCATTTAATCAACACTTCTCTAACTTCTGGTCACTTTCCAAACAGTCTCAGGAGGCAAGAGTAAACCCTCTCCTAAAGAAACCCACTCTCAACCCGTCCGATGTTATAAACTACAGACCTGTCTCTCTCCTCCCGTTCCTGTCTTAAACACTTGAACGTGCTGTCTTTAAACAACTCTCCTGTTATCTCCATCAGAACAACCTTCTGGATCCGCACCAGTCTGGTTTCAAGGCAGGTCACTCAACAGAAACTGCCCTCCTTGCTGTCTCTGAGGAACTGCACACTGCTAAAGCAGCCTCCCTCTCCTCTGTCATCATCCTTTTGGACCTGTCTGCTGCATTCGACACGGTGAATCATCAGATCCTCCTTCGCACTCTCCAAGAACTTGGAGTCTCAGGCTCTGCACTTTCCCTCCTCACCTCATGCCTCAAAGACCGTACCTACAGGGTAACTTGGAGAGGGTCCGAGTCCGACCCTTGTCAATTAACTACAGGGGTCCCTCAGGGCTCTGTTCTTGGTCCCCTCCTCTTCTCCCTGTACACAAACTCGCTCGGATCTGTCATTAGCCCGCATGGTTTTTCATACCATTGCTACGCCGACGACACCCAATTAATTCTGTCCTTTCCCCGCTCAGAGACCCAGGTCGTCGCACGCATCTCTGCTTGTCTAGCAGACATCTCTCAGTGGATGTCTGCTCACCACCTCAAGCTCAACCTTGACAAGACTGAACTGCTTTTCCTTCCGGGAAAAGATTGTCCCACTCTTGACCTGACAATCAACATCGCCACCTCTATTGTTTCCCCGACTCAGACTGCAAGGAATCTGGGTGTGACCCTAGATAACAAAGTGTCCTTCACTGCAAACATTGCTGCTACAACCCGCTGCTGCAGATACACGCTTTTCAACATCAGGAGGATACGTCCCCAGCTGACTCAGAAAGCGACGCAGGTTCTGGTCCAGGCTCTCGTCATCTCACGCCTAGAATACTGCCACTCCCTCCTGGCTGGTCTACCTGCATGTGCCATCCGACCTCTGCAGCTCATCCAGAATGCAGCGGCTCGTCTGGTCTTCAACCTTCCTAAATTTCCTCACACCACGCCGCTCCTCCGCTCCCTTCACTGGCTTCCAGTAACGGCTATAATCCACTTCAAGACAATGGTACTTGCGTACCATGCTGCGAATGGATCTGGCCCTTCCTACATCCCGGACATGGTTAAACTGTAAACCCCAGCACGTGCACTCCGCTTTGCATCAGCCAAACAACTCGCTGCACCCGCACTGCGAGGGGGACCCAAGTTCCCATCAGCAAAAACACGTCGGTTTGCTATCCTGGCTCCAATATGGTGGAATGAGCTCCCCATTGAAATCAGGACAGCAGATAGCTTGCACATCTTCCGGCGCAGATTGAAAACTCATCTCTTTCGACTCCACTTTGAGCGATAGAATTACTAACAAAGCACTTATACTAATAAAGGACTGGCTTATCTAAAGCCAGTTGAGTAGCACTTGAAATTGTTTGGCTCTATGAAACCTGATGTACTTATATGATTCTGTTTTCTTCAAGTTTGTATCTTGTTGGTCGAACGCACTTATTGTAAGTCACTTTGGATAAAAGCGTCAGCTAAATGTAATGTAATGTATTGAAAATACACAACCAGAAAAAATCTGCCACTTCCTTACAGAGCCCTTCCTCCAACACACACGAACGCGCCCATGACCAATGAGGGCACGAGATAAGTTTGTGCACAGATGGAAGGCTGACAGGCAGGTAGGCCATCCAGTTATTTTAGCCGGAGTGCTTTTTACAGTACTACGGCTATGGATTTTTTGTCAAAGCACTTACAGTAAGATATTCATTGCTATCAGGATGTTAAGAGCATTCCATGGAATATAACAAAAAGTGTATCTCGAGCCGGTTTCTAAAACTTACCTACCCCATCTTTAACTCAGCTCTGTTTAGATCTAAATGTACCGTATATTCTTCTCTCCGGCTAGGTCGCAGAAAGGCATGAAGTTCACGAGGACGAACATCTGGAGGACACCAATTCTGGCATTGTAGTCAATGGAGAATAACCAACGAGGAAGAGAGGTCATTTGATTCATTTCAGCCACACAAACAGTCACAGATACAAAATGGCTTAGTGATTAATCTACACTAAGGAAAACTCACACTTCGAGATAACACAATTCCATGTTGTTCAGTGGTGGATGATGACATGTTCACACACTTACACAGTTTACACACTCTTCACTGTTTTCAGCTGTTCTCTATTCATGAGGAATCCTTCACCACAAACTAAGCATTATATCAAAGTATAGTAGATTGCACCCTATGACCCAGTGCACACTGCACACACATGTAATACAGTCACATGCAGCCACATGCTACAGTGGGAGGTAATACTCTCAACCCAGAGGGGGGTGGGGGATGGAGACACGATGGGGGTTAGTGGGCTTATACGGCTACAGGATTGAGAGCAAGCCAAGCATGATGCCCCCTCACATGGGGAGATATCACAGCCTAGGTATGAGGTGATGTGTGTGTGTGAGAGAGAAAGAGAGAGAGAGATGAACTCTACTGGCTTGATATAAAGGAGGTGGAGGTGAAGGTTTGACAGGCAGCTTCTCTGTTTCCTGCGTGATTATTCCACCTCATCTCCCTCCCTGCCCTCAGCCCAGCATCATCCTTTCTCTGTCTCTGTGTGGGGCTGTTATTGAAGAATAGCGGGGTTGACAGTGGAGAAATAAGAGGCAAAAGCATGAGAATAATACAGGAAAGAGGTGTAACAATGAATGATGGGAAGGTGAGAAAAAGAGCAGGAGGGGAGCAGAAGCTGAGGGAATGATTGTGAGGGAAAATAGATTTTAATCAGATCTTATCATGTTGTTTTTCTGCTTTCATTTTGCATTTGGTTATATTACTGAATAAATTAACAAATGCATTAAAAGAAAACCATGTATTACTCAAGATTACATCACATGCTCAAACCCCTTATAGGTCCAAACAAATCAATGTGACAAATGAAAAGCATTAATCAACAAAATTATTTCCCCTCTTCCAACAGTTCACTCCTGCGCTGCTGGTGCGTGAGGTTATCCAGTTCAATCCCATCAATGGTCAAAGCCCCCATCGATTGAGACGGAAAGAACAAAATCATTTTGAATCCATGGCGATGCTTGACCAAGGTAGATAACAAGAAATAATGGGAACATCCATCAGCCTCTGCTGCCGTTCTTTACTTATAAACATCCTCTTTTCCTCATCCACATCCTCAGTCACATTCACACTTCTTTTCTTTTCACATTTTTCATCAAAACATCTCCCTTCACCTTCATATGTCACATAGAGATCAGCATAGTTATTTAAAAACAGAGGATAAAGAAAATAAGGAATATCAGGAGAGTATTGCAGTGCAATAGAGACGTCGAACACGTACACAAGCTTGAACGTATTTTCTGAATTTGATTTAATTTCCATAATGAGACATGAAAGAACACTTAAATATCACTTCCTTTATGAAACTTATATATGAAATTCAAATTAACTTTGGAACTAAATTTGGGTCATTGTGAGAGTTTCATCTGCTGATGGAAAACAATATTCTCAAATCTCAAACTACTCAGTGTGTCTTTTTGATTATTTCTCATTTGAAATTATTGTTAAAATAAGACAGTTTTAAGTTCTGCCTTGGGTGCATCAACAAATAAATTAACCTCTTGATCAATGTGTAACTATATGACTTTTTAATCTTTACCCTTTTTATTATATACCCATGTAATGTTAGTTCTCCATTTATGATGAACATTAAACAAGTTTTAAATTCATGCTGCTGTCCTTGTAAGAGCTCAAGGTGTCATGTAATTTGTTCTTTGGAGCAGCTGAAGGGCTCTGATGTGTCGGTTGGATATAGGGAACAAGCCTGAGATGTGGCAAATATGACTATACCACTTCTACTTTTGTAGATATTATCATTTGAAATTCCTGTTTCCACCTCCGAATCTCTCTTTTATTTCTACTAATGCAACCATTACTTCTCACTTCCTCTCACATCTCTATTTCTGTCGTTGCATTGCACCTCACCTCTGCCTATCACTTTTCACACTGATACTGTGCATCACATCCTCACACCTTCGTACTTGTGATGTGCCCATATGGACTGTGAATCTCAAAGGGAAATGGAAGAGCATGAATTTAAAGGCATGTGATTACGCAGGAATACATTATTCTGTTCAGATTGATCCCACATTACATCAAGCAATGTGTGTAAATCTATGACATTTATGAGTGTTTGTTTGTCCGTTTGTAATTGCGTGTGTGTGTGAATGTGTAATTAGAAAAAAAGATCTGTGCAGTGTGAAGCAATCTGTCGCTCCACACAGGCTGAGAGTGTGAGCTATAATCTGCCCTGATGACGCCGATCACAGCCTGTGAATGGAGGTGCTGCGGGACAATGCTCAACCGCTCTGTGCCGGTGTGCCATTACAGAGATGACATCATTCCACTGCAGCACTTAGCGTGCGCACACACGCACGCACCCACGCACGCACCCACGCACGCACCCACGCACGCACACACGCACGCGCGCACGCACACACACACACGCGCACACACACACACACACACACACACACACACACACACACACACACACACACACACACACACACACACACACACACACACACACACACACACACACACACACACACACACACACACACACACACACACACACACACACACACAGTATCAATTACAACTGCTCAGTTCTCAGGTCTCTCCCTACTGTCTTGGATTCGTCCTCGTGTGGACAGCAGCAGCAAATAGTATGTGTGTTTCTGCGTGTTTGTGTGCGTGTGCGAAGCAGGAGTTCAGATAAGGTATAGACATCAGGCGAGCTATCGAGATTAACAGAAGCCCTACCACATCCATCAGCCGGGTAGTGTCAGAGCTGGGGGATGGGAAGCCCACTAATGGCCATATCTGAACAGATCCATCACATCTCCATCTTGTTTACACTTTGAACCCCCCACCACATATTGATGAGTCACTTTTCATTAGCCAGTCAGTGCATTTGTGCCTGGAATCTTATGTCTCCATTTGGGCGCTTATGTCTTTATGGAGAAAAGCTAGAGATTAACAATAGATAGATAGATGGATGGTAGAAAAATACAACATTATTGCGTGTCCACCCACATCCTACATGTCCATTATTACTCTGTATTTAGCTGTTTTATCTTCATGTCACCCAACCTGTCATTATGACTAATATCCAATGAAGCCACAGTGACTCCTCACCCTCCAGTCTGGTCAGGGAGTCTGGGTGCTTCTCAAGTTAGTATGCCTTTTTATAAGCCTTTTGTTAAGGTTCAAGCTCGTTTTGGTCTCAGGTTTGCTATACCTATTATTTGATATGGTTAAACTCAAAGCTGGGATCCATTGGTGAACTGACTGGGGATAAACGACAGACTTTAGTCGAAGGTCATGAGAGGATGAGTGGTGGATTAATTGCAAGATATCATTGGACTTAATATGGCCAAACACAAGCAAGAGAGACCATTTTAACCTTTATTTATTTTTTACATTTCCTTAAATCTTTTTTTGTTGAGGTTTTTTTGATGAACATAAACTGTTAAATCCTGAAAGATCACCTCACTGAATGGTTGAAGACGTTTTATTCTTTGAGCATTCTGATGCATCAAGTGTAAACCGTATAAGTCTGTTTGGCATTTTCTCTCCCTTTTTGATACATCTGCTATCTACTTTGCATATTGTGTGTGCTGAGCACCGCCCATGACACACGACCACAACTTACTATCTTGTCAGGCACTTCGTCTTTTATGGCGTCAGATGGCTATCAGGATGAAACTATGACTCACACTCTTGGATAACATTATAAAAGACATCACCTGGTGAGTTACACTATAGCTCAGGACGTCATTAACCTGATTCCAGACTTCTGAATCACCATGTCATAGATTTGCTCCACGAGTCAAATAGGCCATTGTTGTGTTATTGTTAGCTGTTTCAACAACACACTCTCACTCCCTAAGCGTCCAGGAGCGACGTTTGGTCAGTGTCCGTGGCGTCCAGTTGTGATGCTCCTAGGCTCCTTCAGCTTCATAAAGGGACGCAAATAGCTTTCAACTGATTGTAATGTATTCCCATCTGCGGCGGGATTTGACGCTCATGGAAGCACGGCATTCGTTTGTGTCGGCTGCCCTTAAAGGCAATGTGAGCGTCCATTCCCATTGGATAACGGAGAATTGTACACCCGGAAGTAAGTATTCCTCTTACTGTCGATTGATTTTACAGTGATATCTGCACTAGTCATCGACTAAAAAACACCAGATTATCCTGTTAATTACACAACATTGATTGGTTTAAATTGTGTGCAATGCTTTTGTATTGTTCCCCTTCGATTCGGAGAAACAAATATTTGTTCGGAGTAAAGGATGGCAGAAGACACTACACTACCCAGAATCCCCAGCTATCGTTTGGACTACACCATGTGCTCTGTTTGACAAACCCCGTGATAGTCCTCAAGCTCTGTGATTGGAGAGTGTGCTCCGAGGGTTACGCCGATTCTCGAACAGCACTTGAAATGGGATTTGAACGGGTCCACCGCGTCCCCAGAACTACACATGCTGGCTATTCTGTTTCGCAACATGTTCTCTATCTATGGCACGTCTCTACTGGGAGTTGTAGTTTTAAAAGACGTTTTCGTATTTCCCATAATAATAAGTTACCAGTATTAAACTGTGTACATCCCTGGAGGTTTAGGGGATAGGAAACACTCACATTTAAAACATATAATTAATAAATGGGTGAAAATTGCTTGTGCCCATAATGGGCAGCATTAATATATATACACACATGCCAGCTAAGGTCAGAAGAGCTTTATTTAACAGCTGGTCTTATGTTTGTGACCCCTGTTGTTAATTGATAACATTACATTACATTAATTGATAAGCCTGAAACATGCACTTGTCAAGGTTCAGCTGAGCCAGAAGGCAACGCTCTCTGTCTCCCGGGCCATTTTCGTTCCTACCCTCACCTATGGTCATGAAGGATGGGTCATGACCGAAAGAACGAGGTCGCGGATACAAGCGGCCGAGATGGGTTTACTCCGCTGGTGTCTCCCTTAGGGATAAGGTGAGAAGTTCGGTCATCCGGGAGGGACTCGGAGTTGAGCCGCTCCTCCTTCGCGTCGAAAGGAGCCAGTTGAGGTGGTTCGGGCACCTAGTTAGTTAGGATGCCACCTGGGCGCCTCCCTAGGGAGGTGTTCCAGGCACGTCCAGCTGGGAAGAGACCAAGGGGTAGACCTAGGACCAGGTGGAGGGATTATATCTCTTCGCTGGCCTGGGAGCGCCTTGGGATCCCCCAGTCAGAGCTGGTTGATGTCGCCAGGGAAAAGGAAGTTTGGGGCTCTCTGATGGAACTGCTACCCCCGCGACCCGACCACGGATAAGTGGGAGAAGATGGATGGCAGTAGCCATCGATCAGCTTAAGATAAGATATACTTTATTGATCCCAAATTGGAACATTTGCGTTACATCAGCATGTGTAACAGTTGTAATGCAGTGGTGTTTATTTGTATCATTTAGTATAATCACACACATTCTGTGTTTTATATTTAACAATTCTGTGTTCTTTATTTATTGATTGTTCAATACCCGACAAGGCCGGAGATGAAATATCTACATACATCTTAGTATAATACATTATGTATAATATCAGTTAAAATAAGTGCTTCAACATAGTTAACATTGCTGGAGGTATGCACAAATATTGATAGATGTCTTGTAATGCACTATTGAGGAACCTGTGACCCAAGTTTTTCATTCAATGCAGAACTACACCATAGTTGTGTAGGCCAATATGATATGTCAATAAACCTTAGAAAATCTTGAAATCTTGAAAGGGATGTGCAAAATAGTCATTATATACAGTCTTTAAATAACTATTAGTAGAGAATAACGAGTAATGAATATACTTTATAGGGATTCTATTAATATCTAATAATAAAAATAGTGAAATTCAATAACATGCTTTAACCACCAGGTGTCCCTTTATATCAGCTGTGCACCTTTATGGTGTAAATACAGCCTATCTACCAATTGGATCAAATATAAAAGTCAGCCGAATTAGTGTTGATACTGCAAGGAGACGTATTGTGTGAAAAGAAATGTAAGATGTTGTTTAATGGCTGATATATTTATGATCCACATCACGTTTTCAGTTCCTCATGTTTGTCTAGAAGTCTTCTCATCAGGGCTCTATAAATACAGAACTACGGCAGATATGTAATGTTTAATGCAGCCGAACCGTGTATTACAATGCCGTTATGTGATGACTTTAAAAGAGAAAAGCAAGCACACTCGGAATAAAGTATTATTTTTATTTTTTGAAATGTTTTCGGTCTGTTTCCGGTTTTTGTTAATGATGATGTGCTGTGAGATGTGAGACTGGAATTGCACAGGGGAAAATAACGTAGGCTATCTTTAGATGCGGATTTTGTTAAACTAGTTTGCGCTGTGGACCAACACTATACATTGACGGGGAAGGGGGTAGCAATAAAGATAACACCATTAAACAGTACAACATAACAGAAATAATATCGATAGCAGCGTCCCGAGCAACCACCTTGGTAACAATGAAAACGTCGCAAAGTAATCTTCGTAATAACTAGCAAGCTAAAGATCATGTACATCAACTGCACACATAATCTGAAATAACAACTCATATTTCTCGCATTAAATGACATCAAAACCCATGTTTTCTTTTTCTGCAGGGAGAAATTTGAAGATCACGTGACATAGACTCCAGCCATTGGAATGAATGGTGAAAAAAAACGGGGTACAGATGGTGTAGTCCAAACGATAGCTGGGGACTCTGGGTAGTGTAGTGTCTTCTGCCATCCTTTACTCCGAAAAAATATTAGTTTCTCCGAATCGAAGGGGAAAAATACAAAAGCATTGCACACAATTTAAACCAATCAATGTTGTGTTATTAACAAGGATAATCTGGTGTTTTTTAGTCGATGAGTAGTGCAGATATCACTGTAAAATCAATCGACAGTAAGGGGAATACTTACTTCCGGGTGTACAATTCTCCGTTATCCAATGAGAATGGACGCTCACATTGCCTTTAAGGGCAGCCGACACAAACGAATGCCGTGCCTCCATGAGCGTCAAATCCCGCCGCAGATGGGAATACATTGCAATCATTTGAAAGCTATTTGCGTCCCTTTATGAAGCTGAAGGAGCCTAGGAGCGTCACAACTGCACGCCACGGACACTGACCAAACGTCGCTCCTGGACGCTTAGGGAGTGAGAGTGTGTTGGTTTCAACGATGAGGAAAATAATTGACTAAACGTGAGTTCGAAAGGAGGGATTAACAATTGGTTGATGACTCAAGAATAATCAGTATCTGCAATGACTTCTTCAGCTGAGACATCATATGAAACAACAACGCACATTCAAATGATTTGTATATGCTACACTATCATTACAGTGAATGTCTGGCAAACACAATGCTGTCCTGTATTGAAGATACACAGAAGTTTGTTTGCATCTTTGCGTCATTCTTCCAAGGACTTTAAGGCTTTTGGTGTGAGTCAGCTGTAGGTGTGTACATGCTGACACTGAGAACAATAAATAAACAAAAAACCCACGTGTGATTTGGTAGTCACAAGGCACTCAAAGAATGTACTTAAAGGAACAAACCACTCCCTTTTTAGGTAGAATTACACATCCCAATCTGACACTTGTCACAGATAAATGAAAGGCCCAATTTAAACACCTGTTAACAAATGCACTCAAACAACATATTTGAGTGTTAGTTCCTGATAGGTTTACACTTGGAAGACATTGGTTATACACACAATGTGAACAATAAATACACATACACCCTCCAATAGTTCACAAGCGCACATTATACGCCCAGTCACTTGAGCACCCCTGAACACTTCTTATTTGAATTAACCCTGACTTGACTTGTGGTTAATTGCCTCCTTTATAAAAAGATGACATTTAGAAAATAGGAGCCAATGAGACAACAGACAGATAGTATTTACAGACAACAGATTTTAGCCTTTTTTGTTGTGTTTAGAGGAATCCTCAGCCACAAAATCACAATGTAAATATCAAATACTCAACCTGTGAAATATGAAATTCTTGTAGAAAACTTGTTTGTCTTGCCTCCACACAGTGAACAAACACATTCAAAACTGAGATAGTACTGGTGAATTGAAATAAATTAGGGTCGTGGTTTAAAGGTACAATTGGTAGTTACGAGTCACCAGCTACAAAGAAATAGGGGGCAGTATTTCACCTGTTCCACTGGGTCTAATCTAAATGTACAGTCAAAATTTAAAAAATAAAGCTATAGGATGATATTGTATGATTTTATGTCATATTTTCTAGTATTAGTTTGGTATATTTATTGTGTAAGTTTAATATTGTATTCTATAGCTATATAGCTTACTTAGTGGTTACTCTTCTATTTATTTAATGTGTACAGTCTGTTTGTCTGTCTTTCTTTCTTAGCTTGTAAATACAGGTGTTGATATGGTTTTGTTGCTAGTATTTGTCTAATTCATTTCATCAAGACTTTTCTCGTTTTTTTGTTTTCTCGTAAAAAGGACTTAAAACTTTCACAGCCTAATCATTTATATATTAATCGTCATTTGTGGATGAAATATAACTTCAAGAAGACAGGAGCATATACCTTTGTAATGCTCTATACAAAATGTAAACTTATAGAGAATAAAACAAATATTTAGTCATATTAATGCCAAAAATAATGCCCATTACCATGCTGGGATAGAGTGGACCTTAAATCTGGATGTAGATGCTATACAATAGGTAGAAACAAAAATGCAGACCAACCCTGACTTCAGTGACCTCATGTGTGACTGGTGTGACTACAGCCATGCCAGGCATGCAGTAAGTCAGGTGACCAGCTGACTGGGAACCGCTGTTGAAATGTGGCTTTGGTATTTGTAGGTGTGGTGAGCCTGCTCCCAGTCATAATGCCTGCTTTCATATATTTTTGAGTGTTGCAGTAAACCCTGAGCTTTGGGATTATCTCTATGGAAGAGCACAGTGGATTTCCCCCCACCCAATTCCTTTATGCTTTCTAAAATGTCTCCTCTTCATGAAAGAGTGCTTTAAGATTTCAAGCTAACAGAAAGGGCTTTGTGTTTGTTTGAGGTTCTTTTGTATATTTGAAGACAAAATGAAAGGGCCACATTGGTAGACCGAAAGCACCTGATGCATGTCCTGGGTTCGGCAACAATGACAGTGCGGTTATAAAGGTACCATACTGTGTTTGACAACACAGCTTGGGTTTCACAAATCATTCAGGCTGGCTTTACTCTGACAAAGACCAACATGTATACAGAGTGGTCTGTAATTGTATGTCCATATAGTGGAGCATTAAACGCGGGTGGTGGCAGAGGCTCTAGCTATACTTTGTAACAAGTTAATGTGTTTCAGAAATACTGACGTATGACATATTTTGATAATAACAGCAGAGTGGCCTGCCTGGCAAGGTTCTGTTTAATATTTGTATATATTTATATAATGTCACATATTTAGACATGCAAGTGACCCCCATCTGTGAGTGTTCCCCCTCTCCCTTTTATGTTACGCAACCACAGAAGAAAAGCACCCAGCCCAGTGTCAGGTATCAAGGGCTGCTGTACGTCTGCTCTCATTTATTTCAGCCTCACACAAAACAAACATTGTGCAAGAGGACTTCCAGGAACTTTAGGAACACAGAGTTATGTTGCTGTTCAGACTGACATGCGAAAGAGATTTATCTCCTGGAGGGAGTGTGAGGTTAAATGTGTTCACGCACAAGTGCTCACACTCGCACTGTTTTGGAAAACACTAGCAGGATAACTTGTAAATTAACAGCACATGTAAGGCAGGCAAGCGCTGTAACTTTTTCCTTGCCTCGCTGAAAATTCCTCTCATGGTTATATGAGCTGTTAATAGCAGCCTTGTGCTTCCACAGCACTCGTGAAATGTATATACCGCTAATACTTTCATATTTCTACAGCAATAAAACCATTTAAGACAAGGACATGGGTAGGGTGTGGAGCCTCACCAAGCTTTATTTACATGCGCACCATTTCTTATACAAACTAGATTACAATTCAAAATGGAATACACAGGAAAAATACCCACTAACATCAAGTCGAGAAGAAGCAAGATTAATAAAGGGCAAAGTTCAGATGGTGTATGGAGGGAAGCTGGCCTGGGCCTCTAAATAAAGATGGTAAAGGTCCAAGAGGAGATGATGAAAAGGAAACGTCCACGAGGTGATTAAGGTATCTAGTGGTATGTCTCTATTTTTTTTGCTTTTCTTACTTTAAATGTGCACATGTTGTGCTGCAGGTGTGTGTGTCGGGCACAATAGGACATAATCCGTGCTTGGATGAAGCAGTAGCACTGAGTGGTTGTGTGGAAGGCCTGCTCCACTATGACTTAAGTGTAAACTATTTCCCCAAAGAGCCAAAACATTTTTCACTGAATGTTCAAAAAAGATATGGAACACCTTCCTGCGATTGAGATTTGCAGTTTATCAAGGATCAATAACCCCTCTTTAAATGAAAGGATTATAGGGTGTTCCTGGATATACCTTGTCAGTCTTCTTTACAGGAGTGAAGTGCTTCTAATATTTAGTACAATCAGCATAGATTAATTGAAATGCTTAGCAGCTCAGGTGATGGCTCAGGATTCCCCCTGCCAAAAGATGTGATAAATGCTCAGGAACATTTTGGATGTGACAAGTGTGTAAGAAATTCCAGCTCGTTGTCAGGTGACACTTTAACCACTTCAAAGTTATGACCAAAACGCTCGCTGAGAGCACCAGGACGTTAACCTGCTGTACTCCACGTGAAATACAACTAGTGTGAAGCTGAGGAACGTCCGTTAACGAGGCTTTCCCTGTGCCTGCCTCGATGTACACACACTTGTAATAATAGACACATTAATGCAGGAGGATGGTGCAAGTGCTGCTCTGAAAGCCCTGATTTTAAAGATAGAAAGTGTGTGCGTTTCAGTGCTAAAGACACAGGGTTCCTTTCGATTTTAAAATGTCAGTTGCAGGATGGCACCATCGGAAGGGTCTAGGGGTACAGCTAGGTCATGCACTAAACCTCAGATAGCACAAGAGGTCATTCTAGCCAACCATGCACACACTCTCCTCTGCATTGGCCTCAAAGTGATTCACACACATCTGTACACTATTATACACAGCCGGGCATACACTTCATGTCGTTACCCCAAACAGAGAAGGGATACCAGGGTGTCCAGATGCTACAACAACGGTTTTTCCACCATTTTCTAAATCTGGTCCAACAATTTCATCGCTGGTATCTGGGTTCCCCCTCACCGGGGCGTGTAACGTTGTTCATTATTTCTTCAACTTTACCTTCAGAGGTATTACAAAATCCAAGGGTCAAGTACTACATGAGTATATAAGGACATACAGCGAGTATATATGCATTTCACACAGTTTCATTATGCATAAATACATACATGCATACAGTTGGCTGTGCTGTATGCACCATGAGGGATGGTGAGGGATTAGCACATCCTCGTGAGATTAATTCAACAGAAATAAACTCCACAGATAAACACATACACATTAACATGTTCTCAGGAAATACAGGAAGTCACCGGCAGGAGCACCAGGCATGTCCATGAGGGCATGTGTGTATGCGAGTTCAACAAGAGGAAGAAAAAAAAAAAGCTATGACAGCAAAACCAAAAATGACAGACCGCGTGAAGTTTTAATCCTGACGTTTATAATCCTTCTTCCTCTTCACCTCGACGGCCATAAAAGTTCACAGGTTACAAGTTCACAAACACAAAGCATTACTGTTTTTATCAAGAAATGTTAAAATACCATTAGAATGTGACTTGATGTTACTTAAACGGGAAGCCTCCCTTTTCCCCCCTGAGTGATCTTTATATATATATTTATGTATAAGAAGCCCCACAAGCTCATGACAAGAAAACAGCAGAGCTTAACACAGATCCCTGGTATTTTTTCTTCTTTTATGTGTGTGCAATATATTTGTGTGAGTGCTGTGATTTGGCTGCCAGCATGTCCTACTGTTTGTTTTCAAGTAATTTGGCAATATACAGAGATAGCTTATTGTTTCACTCGAGAAATAAATGGCTTCAAGAGGAATGAGCCTGAAACCCTGCAAACCCCCCCCCCGCTGCCCTATACAGGTTCAACCTTCGCCGTGCTACAAGTGGCTGCAGTTTTGGGCTTCTGCAGGTCGTGGGTAATAACGAAAAACAAAAACGAACAAACAAAATGCACGGCTTGCTCTCAGGGCAGGATTCAACACTGTTTACATAGCACCTGTAATGGTGTGGAAATGTTCATAACCCTAGGAAACGGGTATTCATTTTGGCTACATCTTATGCAGTGATAAACGACCTCAACAGAACTCACCGGAAGTTAGGAAGTCTCAGAAAAGACTGACAAGATCTTTCCCCTTTCTTCTTAACTCTACACTGACCTGCACTGTACAAATATCCATGACAGAGATTTTCTTCAACTATTTTTTTACAGTTAGATATACACAAAGATAGCAAATATTTTTGTAATATTCAGCTAATTTTAATATGACCCTCAGTATGCAGCATTTATTTAACTGAAGAAATTGTATTTGAACAAAACTGGAAGTGCATGGCATTGAGTTGAATTTTGTGGTCTGAAGTTTTGCAAACTGGAGAAAATTGTGTCTGTGTGTTTGGTTGTTGTTTATGTGTGGCCTCTCAGTAAGAGAGATACTCTATTTCCATCTTTTCATTTCATCAGTACACCATCTCTTTTTGTAAAGACATGTATGATGCAGAAACAAGTATGATAAAAACAGAAAATCCATAAAACAAACACTGAACATTTAAAATCACTACGTGAGAACAGAGGGACATTTCTTTTTTCAACGTAACACATCCCAGGAAACCACTGGATCAGATTTACACCACTTCTTGATTTTTTCACTTTAGTCTTTTTTTGTATACCTTCAACGGAAACAACTGTTCCGCGCACTCCTTCAAACTTTGCTTGATATTTTGTCCTTGTATTCAACCTGAAACCCTTTCTGATTAAGCAGTGTCTCTTTTGTATCAACAGACTGGGTGTCAAAGTAAAATTGCATAATTCTAAGATTTGTGAGTTTGACATAGCTTTTATTTTGTTGTTCTTGTTGTAGTTGTTGTTTCAAAGGAGTCTTTGAGGGCTGATGTGCAGTATCTCTAGAGTCTGTCGGATCGTTCAGGTTCACGGTGTGGGAGCAAAGGTAAAGCTCTCGAGAGGAAGTCTTCTGTAAACACAGGGTTCGTATTTTACGTTGTGCTGATGGCAGGTTTGGCAAAAAGGATGTTGTGTGTCTTATCTTCTCTTGCACTACACAGTTCAGACCTGTAGAGATAAAGGACGAGATGATTATGTTTGAGTATTCATACTCTGTTCTAAAGTCAAATGTTTTGTATTCGGGATGCACCGATCAGATTGGGTCTTCTTCACCAATATACTTTTTTTTTACATAGAACATAGTACCGTGTACATATACATAGTACAGTACATGCAGCGGTAATTTTTTTGGTTTTGGGAAAATGACAAAGCAAGGCAGAGTTGAAGTAGTTTAGTAAATATATGCAGAGACATGTAATTACATCAAGGGAACATTTTCTATGTGTATTCAAAAGACAACAAGTGACTCTTATTGTTTATAACAGGAGTTCTGTGATTTCTCTTTAGGTATTGAAAATCTTCTAAACAATATAGATACAATTTTCACAAGCCTAGAAAGCATGTTGGTATATGAATGTTTCCATTTACATTACACTTTCAAGTTAGCTTACACACATTATAATCAGTTCTGCACACAGGCCTTATACAAAGTTTACAATTTGGAAAAAAGAGCATTTGTATGGGATCTGTTCTTGGCATTGGCAAAACCTTGACTTTCGGTTTAATCAGTGCATCCCAAAGTCCCCTTAATCAAAATATGCCTTTGTACAAATACCAAATGATTTCTGAAATGCACACAACACTCGAGCATACACACCTGCTCTGCTCCTCCATGGCCTGAATCTTTCAGCTGGGTACCCAGCTCTGAGAGGTCTGCTTGGTGCTCGTGAAGTTGCCAACTCCATTCATGTTGGCCAGAGAGTCAAAGTTAAAGTCCAGACCATCAGCGTCCATCAGCTCGTTCCTGATGATGGAGTCCATATCACACTCCAGGCTGCTGTTGAACATGTCCAGGTCCAGATCTGTGGGGAAACGGTCCTGGCAGAGCCCTCCACTGCCGCTAACTGTTCCATTCAGGAAGATCGAGGTGTCGATCTGCATGGAAGAGGAACCGTTTCCTCCCAAAGGTGAGAGCAGGAGCTGCTGCTTGACATTAGCCAGAGCGTTAGCCTCGTTGGCTAAGTTAAGTCCTCCGTTCAAAGACCTCAGTGAGCTCTGGTTGTGGTTGTTACTTTGAAGTATCTCCCCTTGGCTGCCCTGAATTCCTCCAGTCGTTCCAAAAGTCATTACGGGATCATTACGGAGCATGAGGCTACGCCGTGAGTTCTGGGAAATGACGGCGGCGGCGCTGGCCTGTGACATCAGCGGGTCAGACTGCGTCATCATAACATCGCTGTGGCTGTGGCTGTCAGAGTTGAGCAGGTCTTGTAGCGTCTGACTGCCGAAGCGTGACAGGCTAATGCTGGAGAAGGAGGTCTGCTTGTTCTCCTGGATGGTCTGCATGGGGGACGGACGCAGAGAGGAGACCGCCGTGTGGGGGCCAAAGATGGAGTTAGTGTAACCATTCACTCCCACGTTAGGAGGAGAGGTGGTGGGGGGAGAGGTGGTGGAGGAAGGTGAGACAAGCCCAGTGGGTTTGGACCCAAAATTGAACCCTGAAGAACCATTTGGAATGGCCGGCCCCGTGACGGTTGGCACCAGGTTAATGTTATCCAGCAACTCATCCATCAGGTCATCTGTGAGTCCGTCATTCAGGTTCATTGTTCCTGTGAGGTCTGCCAGGCGGGGCAGCTCAGCCGGCACCGCCTTCCCGCCTGTTGGAATAGGAGACAGCGCTCTGCCTGGGCTGGAGTAGAGCATCGGCGAGAGAGGAGGCTCGTCATCGGGCACCTCGTCTAACTCGGGGTTAGCCAGAATGGGTGAGAGGCGACCACTCACTGTGCTGGCGTTGGAATTAGTGCGGGAGCGGAAGTCTGTCCAGGCGTCCAGCTCCTCGCTGCTGCGTGAGGTTGGACTCCCGGGCCACTTTGAGAGACCCGAAGGACTGTCTCCCCCCTCGCCCGCTGCAGCCGCTGCAGCCTGCAGAGCTGCCTTCTTCTTGGCCGCACGGCCACGGGCGGACTTTGTGTACTTGTTGCTGTTGTCCATGGAAACTGCACGGCGGCGAGGAGCCTTGCCGCCCTTCCCTCCCTCCGGGTTGATCATCCACCAGGAACTCTTCCCCGTTCCTTCGTTCTGGACGCGGATGAAGCGACTGTGGAGGGAAAGATTGTGTCGGATCGAGTTCTGTAACACAAAAGAGAGACACAAGAGACTGTTGAGTAAAATCTATTTGAAATAATCACTCGCAACAATTACTGGCACCAATATTGATTTGTTTTTATTCTTTCTTTCCTAATACCAATACAGAATTCAATGAATACTTCTCATTAAGTCCAACAACACAGGTCCATAAACCACCCACTACTACTGATTCTGCAGCAATGTAAACAGTCGCTTTGGTGAGGCAAAAATGCTATTGTTTCAATTGTTCATCCACTAAATATAGACAAGTTACTCTACACATTAATGTGTAGTGCTGATGTCGGCATTGTTCTCACCGTAGCTTTTGTGTTATGGGTATAAAGGAGACAACAGAGACAGTGGTCTATAATCAAGCGTCTCCTCGATTATGAATGACATATACAAAGAGCCCCTGTGTTGCTTAAGGAGCTTGTTCTGTGTCAGATCATGTGTGTTTGTGCGTGCCTGTGTGAGTCTTGTCTGGTGTATATTGATCAACTCTGAGCTCCTGCCTTGTGCAAGCCTCAAAGGCTCATTGTGGGAAACCGGTGCACATGATAGCCCCTGCTAATGATCGAGAGTTTTATTCACAACAAAGAGATGAATGTATGCACTCATTGAAAAGCCACAGAACACCCCTGAATCACTTCGCTGCTAGCTCTCAGACTGATACACTTATTTAATTCTATACAAATGTTCGCCGTCTTTAAGGCATGCAGATTTCTAATTATGTGACATGCTGTTGTAACGAAAACATTTCCCAAATTTGGTATCAATAAAGTATATCTCATCTTAGAAGGGAACAGGATCTGATCTGAATAGGGATTTTAGATTGAATAAATTAAACTGTATTTTATTTGATTATTTCGAAAAATGATGAAGGCCATGGAACCATATAGATATTTCATGAAAGTAGAGTAGCTCTTGTAAAAAAATGTTTGTTTGTTGCACGATATAAAGGGTTCACAAAACCAGTGGCGAACCGTGTCTATCACAACTGGACCTTCTGTAGACACACACACACCCCACCGCCGCCGCGTAGTGCATGGACCGAGAAGGACAAACAAAGCAACGTAACACTGTAATATTACAGATCAACAACACAGATACGATTCTCATTTATTCATTTTATATACATTTTATTTATATAATTAAATCGATTTTGTGGTTGTTTTATCCGAGTGTTCCAGGGTATTCTCTGAATACCTTGAAGGCCCTGACGGTTCGCCACTGCACAAAACATGTTTGCAATGTGGAGATGTCAAATTCTGTCTTCCCTAATCGATAAGTGGATGTTAAAAGAAGGATTATATGATCATATTGGGCTTTGCAGTTATTTAAGAGCAACTTCACTTGATCTGTAAATTACAGCCCTGCACATGACCATCTGGAAAACCCCATGTCTACACAAAAGCACACACAGAAACCACCACAACACTCAGTCTCAGCCATCTGGTAACTGAAGAAGACATCATTTCATAGTCCTTGTATGACAGCATCATGATGATAACACAAACATGCACACTAAGTATCAAACCTCATATCAATTCACAGTTAATCTACTATCTATTTTCAAAATGCATGGATATCTAGTAAACATTATGAGCTTTTTAATCTGACTTTCTCTTTAAAATAATGTGTCCGCTTCATTTTGTGCACCGCAACCTACTTAAGGCCTTGTCAAATTCAGTAGTTTGCCTTTGTCTCCTTCTCTTTCCATACCCTCTTCCCCTTCCGCAGTTTCTGTTGTTTCGCAAACACATTTCTCTTATAAGCCTTGAGGGACTCTGGGGCTATGCCATATCCTCCCATATAAACAACCCAACCACCATCCACAACACACATGCACGCATTTTCTCCCCGTGTATATTTTTACTCCATAAAACAGAACAGATTTCTTGGTTTCAAACGCCAAGGGGAAGTTGAGGGAATCACAATATTGTTTTCCATGAAGTAATTCTGTCTTTCCTGGACATCAGTTTACAGATCATTTGGTCTGGATTGTTTTTCTGGTCAAAGGCAGTTCAATCAAAGAGGATAAAGACAAGCTTAAGTTACTGCTCTGAATGCTACGCTGGCGGAGTAAGAAAGTTTGCTCTCTGGGGCCAAACTGAACCTGCGACCTCTGCTAGTGTGTGTTGAAAATAACAAAAGTTGTTTTTGCAGGACTATTTGATTTTTTGTGATCACTGCTGTTCATTAGCTAACCCATAAAAAGTTGCTTTAAATCATGAATGGTGTGTGTTTGTGTATCTGTGTTTCCCAAGTGTGTGTGTGTATTCTGTGCAATGAGGTAAGATGCGAAGTGATACCAGGGAGACCAGCACTGTTTATCCTCTGCCAGCATCTCTTGAGGCATGACGTAATGCATATTACAGAACACACACTCACACTGGCTCTAAATGTTTCCAGATGCCAAGGAGATGTAAATACTGACAGAAGATGGACTTTGTGAAGGAAGAAGGGAACTTTTAAGGGATGAATGAGAACAGAATGAATGGAATGTGAGTTTCTTCTGCCGCTGCTGTAAACATTTACCTGCCAGCACCTAACACTTCATCAATCCTTCTCCCTCGCTTCCTCCTACACCACCTTGATCCCTGCACCTTCCCATTCACTTCTACTCAAAACCAATTGTTTAATGTTTATTTTTTCCGTGCCACAGCTCGAGCCTTCAAATGTCAGGTGAGATATTTCTAACTCTGTGTGACGGAGCAGCAATAAAAGGGAACAGGACATCTGCAACCCAAGCACGGACAGTGAAAACAAATTAAATAAATTGGGTGCCAAATACAAATGTGTGAGTGATGGTGAGAAAGAGGGAGTGAGGAGCATGATTGCAAGATGAGTGTGCCTGCTATGCATCAGTATTATGTGTGATGTGTGTTTGCAGTACATGGTTGTAGTAGATCTTCCTCACAGGCCCTGTACTGATTATCCCTTTCATTTTGGATCTATACTGATTTCAAGATATATTTTATGCCAAGGCACAAATTCAAAATGTAATTCTTCAAAGCTTTGAGCACCACAAAGAACATTTAATTCACCTCCAAGGTATTGGGATGGAGCAAAAGCATCTGTGACAGAGATTTTGGCAGACTAAACTAAACCCTTGTGGTGGAAAATATGTTGTTTTAGGATTTTAGTGGACAGACCTTTTAACAATTTGGGGTTGTCTTTGCTTCACATTTTAACACAGACATCCAGTCTCTACTCAGACCACACTATCTTATTTCTGGCTTCCATGATTGTTACTGTATATAATGACAAAACCAATAATATTATTTAACTTCCCAGAAGTTTAATGAACTTATAAACTCGCATGACTATTTTATGTCAATGCACACATGAGTTTGTGTGTAGATGTCTAGTCACGGTGTTAGTGGGATACTGTATGCTTACTACTGTAACCCCTCTAGGGTATTCCCAAAGCCCATTAATAATGACAGCAGCTCTGATTCATAACTCCTATGCAGTGACAAGAGCACACACACACACACACACACACACACACACACACACACACACACACACACACACACACACACACACACACACACACACACACACACACACACACACACACACACACACACACACACACACACACACACACACACACACACACACACACACACACACACACACACACACACACACACACACACACACACACACACACACACACACACACACACACACACACACACACACACACACACACACACACACACACACACACACACACACACACACACACACACACACACACACACACACACACACACACACACACACACACACAGGTTGCTATGGACGCTGCAACAGCTCCCAGACCACGTGATCAACAACAATGGCCGACCTTCGTGTTATTCTCGGTGGAAAATGCCTATTTTAAGGTTCATTTGGCCATTAAAATGCGTTTTTGATGTCATTGTATGCGAGTAATGAGTTTTTATTTCTGATTATTTGTGCAGTACATGTACATGATGTTTAGTTTGCTAGTTATGACGAAGATTACTTCATGAATGCTAACGTTTTTTTGGTGGAAATGTGTTTTTCACAGCAAAGTCACCCTCTGTACTTGGACTTATTGGGAGAATCTAAAGGCAAGAACATCCCAAATATTAATTTAGGTCTTTATTTTAGACCTTTAGTGTTGCCGTCTGTGAGGAAAATACATGGGGCTCAGAGCCTCGTATTTTTTAAATCTTTTTTTCCTTCTAATTTGTTATTCTTTTCAAAATAACACACTGTTATTTACTCACCAATAACACACAATTATCCTTGCTTTTATTTATTGGTTTAATTCCATAATCTCGGTCTTTTTTGGTGTTCGTCAGGAACTGAATTTCAAAATAAAAATAACCGGAAACAGACGAAGCATTTCGAGCGATTACCCAAGATTCTCAGCTACGCTGATTGGATGTTTTTAGCCGCAATGCATGCTGGGATTTGGTGTTTATATTATATAAAATCCGGAAAACATTTTAAAAGAATAAAATAATACTTAATTCCGAGTGCTCTTGCTTTTCTCATTGAAAGTCATCACATAACGGCATTGTAATACACGGTTCGGCTGCATTAAATATTACAGATCTGCCGTAGTTCTTTATTTATAGCGCCCTGATGAGAAGACCTTTGGAAAAACTGAAGAAATGCTGCCGAAACTGAATACTTGACGTGGATCATAAATATATCAACAATTAAAAAACATCTTCAATTTCTCTTCACACAATACGTCTCCTTGCAGTATCAACACTAATTCGGCTGACTTTTACATTTGATATAATTCATAGATAGGTTATATTTACACCATAACGGTGCACAGCTGATATAAAAGGACTTGTAGTTTTTAAAGATATTACTGATTTGAAGTGGATTGCATTTTGAATGTAAGAATGTAAATACTGAGTCTGAAATAGTATAGCAATATGCTGTAAAATGATGTGAAAGCATGAATAAAACTACACATCTTCAGATGTTGTACATACAAGTTTCTGTGTGTACCTTGTGTGCACCGCCTAGTGGTTAAAGCACGTTATTGATTTATTGTTTTTATGTGTTATATTTGATTAAAAAAATATTAAGAGTACATATACTTTCATAGGGGGAAAGTAGAAGGTCTGTGATAGAAATATAGAATATAAAAAATAAAGAAGATACTATAAGTGATCTCTTCAATAAAACAGTTTAGTGCATGATGTACAAAGATATTAATAGGAGGAGTTGCAAAACAGAAAAACGAATTAACCTTTATTTAAACATTAAATAACAGATTAAGGTCTTGCTTTCCTGCAATGTTAACTATGTTGAAGCACTTATTTTAACTGATATTATACATATGGATTATACCCTTATGTATGTAGATAGAATAAGAAATGTGCAGAATATGACAGTTTAATGGTGGAGGTACACACATATTGATAGATGTCTTGTAATGCACTGTTGAGGGACCTGTGACCCAAGTTTTTCATTCATTGCATAACTACACCGTAGTTGTGTATATGATATGTCAATAAACCTTTAAAATCTTGAAATCTTGAAAGGGATGTGCAAAATAGCCATAATATATAGTCTTTAATTAACTATTAGTAGAGAATAACGAGTAATTAATATACTTTATTACTCGTTTCCATTAATGTCAATTGCAGATACATGTTTAGTCTTCTCAAGCACCAACTATCAAATATCTCATTTTACTCAGGTGTAACTAAAGTCTGATTTAAGGGTTGTTTATATTTCACATCATTAATCAGAATCTGCAAAGTAACTCAAATAAGTGTAGTGGAGTAAAAATACCAGGTTAACCTCTGAATTGTAGTGGAGTAGAATTACAAAGTATCAATGAGCTGTCATGTGGGTATATATTAATGCTATATATTAATGCTGCGCATTATCGGACAGCGATTTTCACCCATTTATTAATTATATGTTTTACATTTGATAACACCAATGTGTTTAATACTGGCAACTTCTAATTGTGGGGAAAACGAAAACGTTCAGTAGAGACGTCCCATAGAACATTTTGCGAAACACAATA
Organism: Pseudochaenichthys georgianus; assembly: GCF_902827115.2. Lineage (NCBI taxonomy): Eukaryota > Metazoa > Chordata > Actinopteri > Perciformes > Channichthyidae > Pseudochaenichthys > Pseudochaenichthys georgianus. Next base: position 24,451,067 of record NC_047526.1, read on the forward strand.
GTGTAGTGTGTAGTTCTGGGGGGCGTTCGATTCCAGTTTTGGATAGTCTGGCGTGGTTTCGTTCCATTTCAAACAGCTGTTTGACGCTGCGTAACCTTGGCGCACTTCCACTCCAACATCCAATCCCAGACCTTGAAGAGTAATCACGGGGACTGTAGTCCTATACGATAGCTGGGGATTATGGGTAGTGTCGTGTCTTCGGCCATCCTAAACTCAAAAATGTTGACAATCGCAATGATGCTCGAAATGTCCCTTATAGGCCTACGTCTGTTTCCGGTTATTTTTATTTTGAAATTCAGTTCCCGACGGACACCAAAAAAGACCGAGATTATGGAATTAAACCAATAAATAAAAGCAAGAATAATTGTGTGTTATTGGTGAGTAAATAACAGTGTGTTATTTTGAAAAGAATAACAAATTAGAAGGAAAAAAAGATTTAAAAAATACGAGGCTCTGAGCCCCGTGTATTTTCCTCACAGACGGCAACACTAAAGGTCTAAAATAAAGACCTAAATTAATATTTGGGATGTTCTTGCCTTTAGATTCTCCCAATAAGTCCAAGTGACTTTTCCACCAAAAAAACGTTAGCATTCATGAAGTAATCTTCGTCATAACTAGCAAACTAAACATCATGTACATGTACTGCACAAATAATCAGAAATAAAAACTCATTACTCGCATAAAATGACATCAAAAACGCATTTTAATGGCCAAATGAACCTTAAAATAGGCATTTTCCACCGAGAATAACACGAAGGTCGGCCATTGTTGTTGATCACGTGGTCTGGGAGCTGTTGCAGCGTCCATAGCAACCACCGTAGCAACCATGAATGTGTACACATTCATGAAGTAATCTTCGTCATAACTAGCAAACTAAACATCATGTACATGTACTGCACAAATAATCAGAAATAAAAACTCATTACTCGCATAAAATGACATCAAAACGCATTTTAATGGCCAAATTAACCTTAAAATAGGCATTATGAAGGTCTATGGGACGCCCTTCCCATAGAAGCCTGGCGGTCAAGGGGTCCGCTGTCCGCAATGAAGGTCTATGGGACGTCCTGCCCGTAGAAGCCTGACGGGCAAGGGTGCGCGCACACACGTTGTTTTTTTTATACTTTTGACAGATCAGTGTTAATTGTTTTACCCAGTTTTCAGATTGTTTGCTGAATTAGGCTTAGTTAGAATGAACTGCTAGCTGTAGCTGCAGTGTAGGCTACATCTTCTATAAAATGTATATTTCCCAAAAATCAAACTACTCCTTAAACCAAAGTTCATTTGGTTTAGGTCATTGGGATAACTGCTCTGCAAAGCACAGAGTCAAACGATTACTAGACCGGTTATCTAGGTTTACCAGCGTTATACTTTTGAAAGCAAACTGACTGAAAGAGAGCCTGACGAAGCTGAACTTGTTTCGTGAGACAGGCCCCAGCTGTGTGTGTGTCTGTGGGTGTGTGTGTGTGCATGTGCACCAGCTGCAGCCAGAGCACAGGAACACAGAGGCCTTTTTGTCCGTCAGCAACATGTGGGAACAATTAATCACTGTCAGCAACCACGCTAGGAATCTCTCCCCTTTTTCTCATTATTCTGATTTCTGAAGGTGCGTAGGTGGGAACTCAAATATTTGCATTTATGTTAATAATTAAAATAAAAAGATGCATGTACATCACATTTTTTAAAGGGCTTACTTTGAGGAGATATTAAGTCAACTCTGAGGGTTGATGTTTAATTCCACAGAAGCATGTTAAAAATGTATAGAAATTAGTACCACATCAGACCCCTGAGGTAACTCAGTCAGGTTCCTCTGATTGGTGCAGAGGATTGTAAGGGTGCTTTCTAATTGGTTGTAGCTGTCAAAGCTCCAGCAGTGGTGATTGGAGGGGGGAAATGGCTTTGCGTAGCCAGGCAGTACAGAAAAGGGAGGGTCTGCATGGTGTTGCAAGTGTATTTCATCAGCCAGCTACAGCACGTATCTGAACTCAAACGTATGAACTGGGTCGGTTTCACTTTGCAGAGTTCCTGTACTCTTTGTGTTCCTGAGAGGAATATCTTACCCCTCAGCCCAGCCCAGACCCAACCTTCCCTACCTTAAGCTTTAAAGGAAAGGCAGAGTCTAACACACAAAAAACCTCAACACCCTCACAGCTCTTCACGTGTTGTGCTAGAGGGAAATGAGGGTCAGAGGGTTACACTGTCACAGAGCAGGGAGACAGCAATGTGTCAAAGGTCAAAGTGCTTTGGGGTTGTAGCTCTCACCTCACACATGTAAGCCCCACCCCCATGACCCTTCTACCACTGCTTTGATTGGACCAACTTGGTGACCTAAGCCTCACACCTCTGGTATAATTAACCGGCCTCTGGCTCAATGTGTGTGTCAGTCCTTGCCAAACATAACCACACTTTATCAGCCATTATGTAAACCAGCTGTAATCTGAGTCAGTAATGTCAACAGTGGACGCTGCTGGGTCAAGCGGACAACTTGCTCAACATTGGTTATCATTTAACACAAGGGATTGACAATGGGCTGTGGTGAACACAATGCCTGTCTTGCCCTGAGGTGTTCTGTCTTAAGAGAATGGAGATTAACTTTGCGCAAATAGGCACAGGCAGCCTCATAGCTAATGACTCAGAGATACACAACAACTATAAAACCGAATAAATGCAGGAATTTCTACATGTTTTTTTTACAAAAGTGGTGGAAGGCCAGGGGTATGCTTAGGCAAACTCATTATTATGAATCCTGTTTTCTTGGCAAGCCCTGCCCATGGACGCCTGGCCAGTCCTCGCACTTAAATGCTTAACCAGGCAGATTTCGCCCAAAAAAAGCAGTGGGATTCATAATAATGCTGCGTAGACACATTACACACATGTGCAGCACGATGCGACCCCCTAAAAGCAAGAGGAGGATGTCCTTTGTTTGTTTGTGAAAAGAAAAGAAAACAGTGGGTGCAACAACGTAACAGGAATATGCACACAAATGGGGATTGGAGTAAATGCATACAGCGCCCGGAAAACAAGTTAGTTATGTTTTGTAGGGCATATGCAGTCGCCACGTTTGCTGTGTGGTTACATCATATTACGCATTCCCATCGAAGGCCACATGGACATGAAAACCATGAATTGGCCCCAAGTCTGTGAGGGGGGCAGTGAAAGTGTCGTGATATGGTGTGAGGTAGAGGCGCAGACGACATGCAGATCTTTGACACGCAAAGTCGGTTTAAAAATAAACCGCGTGGCTGGTCTGCGCTAACACTGCAGAGAGAGGACAGTTATATTGTGGCACGCACGCACGCACGCACTGGGTCCAGGTTCCAGCTGCCCTGCGCTCTGGACTGCAGACAGAACATTCCATTCTCTTCAATCATATGTGCGTTTCCTGGCCAGCGGCTGGGTGTCTCTCAGCTTGTGTGTGTTTAAGTTGTGTGTGTGTGTGCGTAGGTCTGTGTATTCTGGATGGGGATCTGGAGCTTGGCAGAAGGGATCCTGTTACACCTCTTTCTGCTGCTTATATTTCTACTTCCATTCCTTGTCCGCCCCTCTTTTTGTGAATAGATTAAGGACTTCATTGGAATGCAGACACACACAAAAGCAGTGAAAAAAACTTTAAATATCAAATCTTCGTATAATATATGATATCTTATTGAGAAAGACAAATCAATTGTTATGATGTGAACAGCAATATCAAGTTTGCTTAGAATATTTAGCGCATACAGCCACACAAACTACGCTTTCCAAGAGTTGTGACCTTGTTGAATCACGGAAAAAGTCTGCTTTTGTCAGAACCAAGACCTAACAACTGAAATATGTCAACTTCCCTCTCCCTTTCTATCATTTCCACTTTTCTCTCGTGATTTGGATGCATGCAGTGGGGCCTGTATTGTGTAAGGCCACATGCTCAAAGAACTCCTTGTTTACTCTTAAGTTTCCTCCAATCAGTTGGCAGGAGGTGGGAGAGTTAGCCAACCCAGCCCACCTCAAACAGCCAATCAGTGCAGGCCGGCACAAAGGCACGGCTAGTCACGTTACCTTCGTTAGGCTTCATTGGGTCAGTGTGTTTTGATCAGTGCTGGACGGTCATCTCACTTTATTTGGAGCATTGGCTCATAGTCACAGTGGAAAGTTAAGCACACACAAACACTGGAAGGAGAATCAAGATTATGAAAAGCCAGAAGCAGCAGGGAAATCTTTTTTTATGATTAGGAACTTGAAAAACAAACAAAAAACGAATCTAATTTCTGTCTACAGAGGATAAAAAAAACTGAAATCAGTGGTCGTTCACAAACACACTGTTCGTCACGGCTCAGCACGGCACGTGTACACTATGCTTTGGACAACACGGGGCGTCCATGCTGGGCTTTATCAACCCGAGTTCCAGGACACGACGTCGGAGCAACTGCGCCTGCCAAGAACACACACACACACACACACACACACACACACACACACACACACACACACACACACACACACACACACACACACACACACACACACACACACACACACACACACACACACACACACACACACACACACACACACACACACACACACACACACACACACACACACACACACACACACACACACACACACACACACACACACACACACACACACACACACACACACACACACACACACACACACACACACCTCAACTTATGCAGATAGAAAGAAGACAGAAGTTTAAACGAAAAGTTACTGAATGCATCCAAACACAACAACCTCTCTTTTTAAATGTGTGTGTTTTAGTTGTACTTCAAAACTATTTCGGAATTGTGTGTTTATAGCAATCAAAGAAATTGAATTCCTGGAATATTAAATTAATTTGTCACATTGCTCTTGTAAATCTTGTAAATATGCAACATTGCCCACATTGGCCTAAACTGTAATAACAGTAAAAGCGGGTAAAAAAACCCACTTCTTTATTTATTAACCTTCAAGGGCGTTCTCTGCATTCATGGTGCAACCAGAGATTTTAAATGCATAGTTAGTGTAGTGTTAGTTGAATCTATGTTGTGCTGTATATGTTATAATATCCCACCCTACTGCACATCATACTGGAGCACCATTTTTAATAGAAAATGTTTGATTGCATCCTTCAAACTCTTTGGATCTGTTATGTAAATAGAAAAGGGACTGTTAGCCATCTGCCAGTCATCAAATACAACCAAGAGGGAACGTGCTCATAATATTTTAGTTGATAAACTGCTGGTGGAATTAATGTAATTTATTTGCTGTGTGAATTTAATGTTGTTTGTGTTCGTCTGTGGGCTTGGGTTGGCAGATCCTGTGCCCTGGTTTTACGAGGATTCCGCAGCCTGCCCTTTTTAAGAACTTTAACTATTTCAACATCTGACGTCTAAAAATAGAGCGGGACCAGGGGGCAAGTCTGCTAGCGACAATTATCGTATTGATCCTGGCCTATAAGCGCGCTGATGACAGACACACTCTAATACACACTGAGAACGAAAGCCCTGTGTTGTGGTGGGGCTTAAAGTACATGAGGATATAGAGACAAGGGTAAAAAAGACTGGGGGGGGGGGCAAACCACCAAATGATCCCACTGGTATGCATTATAGAGCTTTTCTATGTGAGCAGGTGATTAATGAGACCTTCAAACTGTGTGTGGATGTGTGTGAGGGAGATTGAGAGGCTTTGAGGGAGACAGAGCGAGATAAAGAAAAAAAGGAGAAGACAGAGGAGGAGAGAAAAAGAGAGCACCCTTACTATTAAGACTAGCAGAGTGTCTTTATGATTAATTACATCTCTGTGCGATACGTAGCGCCGAGGAGTGTAGGGATAAAGGGAGAGAGAAGGGGGAAGGGCCGAATCATTCATAATTATCAGGAAGGGGAAAGTTGCTATTCCTGAGGGAAGACATGGCGCGGGTGACAAGGAATACATTTGGGAAATGAGCCAGCCATCTACACCTCCAGCCTCAGACCTATCTAAGGGCAATAGAGCAGAGAAGTGGGAGGATATATTTGTGGTATTCAGTGTCCTGTTGGTTTTGCCGTTTGTCACGAGTGTAGCTATCGTAGTGGCCTGGATGAGGGAAGCTGATGATTTGTTTGTTTGATTGTTGGTTTGTCAGCAGGTTAACAAACAACTTCTGGCCCAATGTTCATGAAACTTGTTTAAAGTGTGCACCACAAGCCGAGAAAGAATCTGTGTGAATCTTAATCGCAGGGCGGATACACACATTGTTTTTCCACTTTTGGTAACATTGTGAGATAGGGATTGAAAAAGCAGGAGACGAAGAAAAGGCCACGTCGGTAGAGAGAGCAGTTGAGGGGACATTGGAAGGAAGTGATGGAGGGGAGAACCATGCTGTTTTATGTGTGTAGCTTGGGTGAGGGGTTGACTGAGGCTGCGGCCCCACGAGGACGAATTCGGTCGTTTGCGTTACTGTTTAGTGTCATATAGACCGTTCGGCCACACGAGGACGACCGAATATGGCACTAAACGACTGAGGAAACGACAACGGGTCCCAAGGTGGATAGAAATGCATACGCCACTCTCTGGGGGGTCAAACAGCTCCGTGTGTGCGCCCTATACGGACATTTTCAGATCACTGATAGTGATTGCGCAATAGCCCCGCCTCTCCCCACCTCTTCTGCTCACCTCCGCTTACCCCGCGCCAGTGCTGAAGTGTTTCGCCACCAACAACAACAACAATGGCGGATCGCAGAGTTGCTATCGTGCTCCGGACGCTATTGACCATGCTACAGTTGTTTGTGCAACATCTACAGCAATAATGATGAGGCAATAGCCCCGCCTCTCCCCACCTCTGCTGCTCACCCCCACGTCAAAGTAAACTGCATCCTGAATTCAGATTATTTATCTTTCTCTCGCGAGTGAAGTCTAATCTGACAGGACGGAGACACGCAGCTCTGCTCACCTGCAGCTCCTCCCGCTGCAGCAAAACACACACTTCAAGTCAGATCATCACCCTTAGCTATTTTAATTACCTCTCAAACTCCCTAAACTAGTTATAAATATGTTTATTTTTTACTGTCGGCCGGGTCACTCATTACTGGATCACCTGCTGCATGAGACAGACACTGACGCTGTCTGAAGAGAGGGAGGAAAAAGAGAGGCTCCGTGTATTTTATCATTATATTATATAGAGTCGTTATTCATTTGTTTTAAAGCTCAATAAATAACAAAGAAGACCTTTGACCGGCACTTTTATAATTTTGTCCGGAAGATTTCAACTTTAATAAACGCTGACTGGCGAAAAACTCTGCCCGGTTCCCTCGGCCCCCACCGCGGAGAATAAACAGAAGGGCAACCATGACAACCATGCTTCTTCGCTGCTTTTGTGGAGGAAGTTACAGCGCCACGTAGAGGCTCCTGCATATGTACTGCAGCTTCTCCAGCGGTTGGAGCTAAACGGAGCGGTCTCGTGTGGGCAGACACTATCCAGATAATTATTGCATGTGGACGGAAGCCGTTTGCGATTGCGTTTGCGTTAATCCTATGCGTTTAGCCGTTTTCGTCCTCGTGGGGCCGCAGCCTGAGGTGTATTGCTTAACACCACCCTGCCCCGTTTGCATACTTGTATTTCTACTAAGGTCCGGCTTGAGTTCTGCACACACAACATGGTTTCACAATTTGTAAGAGACTTATGGAGGATTTGTGATACCTGAGGGGTTTCTGTCCAGATACCGGTAAAATGTGGATTATCACGGGTCCCCAAATTAAGAAAAACAATGACTTTGCCTCAATCATTAAGCCTTAATTTATCAAACACTTATTTCTGCTACACAACATTATGTTTTATCTTCTTTGTCTTTTCTCAAAATCTTAAATACAAGATAAAAAGTAGATAGAGCCTTTAAAATCAATATTAAAAACTGAAAACTTCTCACAACACACATCCAAACTAAACTGTAATCTTTTGTGGGGTACATTTAAAAGATGACCTTGTGCTGACATGCAAAACTGCCTAATATAGAAGAGGTGTTGATATTAGCAATGATGTCATGGTTATTGACAGTTGTAAGTGTATTTAAGCCAATAAATGTTCTCAAGTAATTTATGTAACATGTTTAATTGCCGCTCTCACAAACCAATCCTGTCTCGTACAGAATTCATTTCCCATTAAAGTGCATTTTCAATTACTCATCAAGGGAAATATAATTTCTCCTGGATTGTGGTTGATCTTGTAAATTGAAACAAAACTGAAGTACAAAATGTATTTGTTAAAGTTAATAAAGACACATAATCTTGGAGAAAATATGTTTCCCTCTCAATTTAATTGACTTTACAGCTTCATTGTATGGAAACGTCATTCTTTAGGAGCGCATGCTGCCCAAACTGCCTTACCGGTTATTTCTGTTTAGCTGTATTAAGTAACATGTTATATCATGGTTTAAAGCTCAATGTACACACACACACTTGACTCTGACTTTCCCTCTACGTGTTTCAGAATATCCACATGTCCTTTATCATTACTCTTGTCTCCTGGATCTACCTTTGCTCCGCTGTGCGTGTGACCCTGAGCGTTGCTGTCCCTTTGACCGTGTGTTTTCACAACACAGCTGCTTAATGTCTCCCGGCTGTATCCAGGTCACGTCCACGGGACTCACTTTGGCTTGGGGAGGGGTCGACTCTTTTTCTTTTCCATCTGTTTATGTATGCCGTTTATTGACCTCTGAAACTTTCAATTAAGTCCACTGAAGGTGAGCTATGATCTCATTGAAACAGATTATGGCGATAATAGCATTAGGCATAATCATGTTGGATAACTAAACAGTCGGTTACAAATCTAGTTTGAGCTCGCGTGATTTGAACAAGTGACGTGCCGGTGCTTGTTTTTAATGTGTGTATTTGAGCGTGTCATGCATGTGAATGTTTCGAATTTTGGTGCGGTGGTGGAGTTCACATCTGGGCCGGGTTAGCATCGGGGCCCCGCTCATGGGGCTCTTCTCTCTAAATGGTGCTACACACACACACACACACACACACACACACACACACACACACACACACACACACACACACACACACACACACACACACACACACACACACACACACACACACACACACACACACACACACACACACACACACAAACACACACACACACACACACACACACACACACACACACACACACACACACACACACACACACACACACACACACACACACACACACACACACACACACACACACACACACACACACACACACACACACACACACACACACACACACACACACACACACACACACACACACACACACACACACACACACACACACACAGAGATTCTTACCGTATGTTGTACCATGACACGCACTTAAAGGGTCATTTCTACAAACTAATTGTCTTTGTTTTGGTCTAGCTGCAGTTGCAACATTGCACATGCCAGGTTAATGTATGAGAACTGGGAACTCTGAAATTCCCTAAATATGTTAGACACGGCAGGACACACAATCAGACTTTTTAAACCGAGAAAAATGAAGCTGAATCAAAAATTCCTACAAACTATCCAGTGTACACATCCATCTCAGTTTACACACACAGCAAGTAGTTACACTTTAACGCACCCCACCCACTGTAGATTAGGAATTAGTTTGGGCGCACTTTCTTTACTGTTTTTACATCCATATGATGTACAAGTGAGATCTAGCCATAAGATTACATCGCAATAAGCCATACATTTTCCTTTACGTTTAAAAATAAAACCTTAAGTGCTGGTCTTTTAAAGTGATAATGATGAATGGTGCTGCATACTCAGCATGACGCTGTCTTTAAGTTTTATTTTCAAGATGTATACCCGTTTGACAGCTGAGTCTGCTGGTTTAATAATGAGCTATAAGAACAAGTGAGAGCACTTGGACTTCATTTTCTTCCAATCTATGTCTCATTCTTTCAGGCTAAGAATATCTAAGTCATTTTAAATCGTTTGACCCGATCCAGCCAGCAATTGTGCACTAGTAAAGAGTTTGTTTGACCGTGTGTGTATATGTGTGTGTGCCTCTTTCTCTGCTGATGTCAGCACTTCCAGGCCTGTCAGCTCTCTTCCTCCTACACACCAGCTGAACAGCTGGAGAAAGGGAAGGAGGTTTTTGACACACAGTTTCACACAATGTGTCTCTGTGTGTCTGAGTGTGTATTTCATGTGTATGTTTTAGCACACGGCGAGATCCTAACCCCTGCAAGGCAAACACCCAATGGCTGACACACACTCACACACCTTGGGAGAGTTTTCTCCCAGCAACAGCAAGCCTCTTCCTCAGCCCCTCTAGGGTCCGCCTCTGAGGAGTCACATGACTTCCTGCTTTGAGACAAAAAGGAAGCAGAGCAGCAGCCACACTCTGCTCTTCTTTTTTTCTGACCTGGGTTTGGACATGCATCTCATAGTGTGTCCCAGACTGATGTGATCGCCCCTCTGCTCTTACGACCACATCACTACCTGCACAACTGAGAGGATCAGAGGGTTCTACATATCCCTACTTTAGGAGCAAATGTAGTGTTTCATGACCTCAAAACGCACTTCCTTTATGTGCTTGCATGTCTGTTTCCAATAATAATGCTTTATTGTATGTGTGCATCATTGTTTGTGTGCAAACGTGAGCTCCCCATCTTTTGTCTACACAGGCCTCTGTGCATTGAGCACGTTTCTGTTAAGGTTATTAATCACTGCCAAAGAATGATGACATATTCATTGTGCCTACTCTCTGCAATGTCAGCTTAAAAATGCACGTCTTCCTCATCTTATTTCAGTCATTGTTGTTTATGTCTGCATGCTTTTTTGTCTGTTTACTAGGTCCCTCTCATGATGTATGGCTTTTCATTTCTTTGTCTTACTACATTTTTTAAATCAATCCAATCTTAATGTAACTTGAAGATGCAGTTTACAGTAGACAGGCTTTATTTTGCTCAAACTATTCACAGATATGAAACTGGAATTAAATCTATATCTCCTGCAATGACGTAAACGGCAAGTGACATGAAACTAAATCTTGATATGATCTGTGCGTGTGGTTGGTTGACACAGGACTTGAACTCAAAACGGAGACTTAAAACCACAGACGTAGCAGAAGCCCACTTTCTTTTGTCTTCTTTACTGTAATTCCACTTCGCTTTCTATCCGACGTCTTTTCTCTTAAAGAATAAGAACGGTCCAGATTTTGGTCTGTTTGTATGGCACTGCTGCTCATCTAAAGTTTAAAAATAATCAGGACGGTTGTTTGTCCGTCTTTTAATTGATTTGGCCAATCAGACTTTCTTCTGTGAGAGGAATATGTAACAAGTGTTGACTGATGAGATTATCTACTGCAGAAAGACACGAGGCATGAATGTGAACACTTTACTGTGTGATAACTCATTCTTCTCAGTAATGTTTTTTTTATTTTGTATCAAAAAAGCACCTCAAAAATAATGGAGGGAGAGGAAATGAGCCATATTGCAATTCAATCAAATGTGGATCTTTGTCCAAAGGGACCTGCCACTCCTTCACCAAATCTTTAGCTTTTTTCCACCTAAAGAATGTACAGCACATTTTTGAAGAACATTTAAGACTATGGTAATGTTGGTATACTGAAGGTTTCAATTAATTTACATTCTCAAGCAAAATGTAAACTCCACACACCTCCTTTCTGTCCTCGCTGCTTGAACGCCAATGCCATGGTGACTGTAGGAATTTCATTAGCCAAGCAGACTGTATATTGTCATCTAGTCTCAGTATTTATTTTGGGCCAAGGGTGGCGTGAACTTAAATACCCACATGCTATCGGGGGTTATTTGGGGGTACCCATATGGGCACATGGGCCCCCCTTAACCCAGAGCGGAGAGTGTTCAGTGAGGACACTCATCCGTCTCTTTGTCTCCACCACACACACACACACACACACACACACACACACACACACACACACACACACACACACACACACACACACACACACACACACACACACACACACACACACACACACACACACACACACACACACACACACACACACACACACACACACACACACACACACACACACACACACACACACACACACACACACAGTCAGGTGGACAGTGGCCCCTTTTTTTAATCGCAGTGCCCCCCCCCCCCCAGTCACTCCCCCCTCCCTCCAGTGGCGCGCGTTTCCCCACACGCAGCACTTCGTATTTATATTACCCTGCTATTAATAGACCACTGGCTACCGCACAGCTACCCCTTCTGTATGTGTTTAGAGTGTGTCTTTTTTGCATATGTAGCCAACAAAAGTAAAACATTTCCAGCTCCTTGCTTAAAGTGTTATTCTGAAAGATCCTTTTTGTGAGACGGGTGATTTTGGCATGACAGGAAACCATGATTTTGCAGGTTATCTCTTCATCTAAACTGCGGCTGACTGCATTTACCCAAAATTACCAGTTAGGGACATCAGTGCACTTCCCCTGACCTCAAACTGCAGAATGTGAAGCCTGCATGTGGAGATAAAAGTTTCTTGGCGAGATTTTGGAGGGTAGTCTGAGTTTTGGGATGGTGTAGCTGTGGCATGATGTTTTATCTACTGTACAGGCTTATGAAAGAGTCTTTATCATCTGCTTTAAACCCTCCTACTATTCCTAATGTTTCTCCTTTACTCAGTATGTGTCTGTCCTCTCCCTTACAGCTGCCTTTTGTGATTATTTCTCCTCCTCTTCTGCCCCTTCTCCTCTTGCTCTGACGTCCTCTCACTGCCCTGTTTCTGTATTTTTCTGTCATCTCCCACTCTTTTCTCTCCTTCTTTGAAAGGTCCTTTCTAAGTCAACTCTCTGCACAAAAGCTGTATGGTGGCTGTAGCTGGCTGCGGGCCAAAACTCTGTGCTCTGGCTCTTTCTCCCTCTCTGTGTTGGTGAGCAGCAATCACTCAATCTGCCTCTCCTTTCCACCCCACTCTCCAGCTCTCTTTTTGTTTTTCCTCCTCCACTTTCTTTTCTCTGAGGAGGCAGAGTGGGTAGAAAGTGTGAGATCTCGAATGCTCAAATGTGCGCTTTCACACACACATGTACACTGTGACTTGTCAGAGGAGCAGTGGGGCTCAGTGCTTCTGAAAGGGGTGTGTCTGGTAATCCTTTGGAGCTTGTGTGCGAAGGCCTTGTAAACCGGAGAGGGGAGAGAGAAAAAAGTGGAAGAAGAAAGGAAGAGTAGAGGGGGGAAAAAACGAGAGAAGGAGCTGACAGGCTTTTCAGCCTGTCAAAATTTTCTCTTTCAGATAGTAGGCTCAGCACCACAGCTTCCACATGCTAATAAAAAAGCACACGTACTAGCACAACACACTGCCCTTAGAGTGTGTGAACCTTTCATGCAGAACTCTTCAGAAAAACCTCACCTCCAAGTTGATTGACAGCGCTTTGACCCAAACGTACACATGCTGACAGTAATTAAAGCCTTGCACATGAATGCTAGTCACGCAACAAGTTCACATCGCTTCAGACTACGGGTCTACAAGTAGGCCAAAATAAGAAGATGATAAGGCGGCAATCAAGGAATAAATAAAATGCAATACAGTACGTACTGCAGCCTGCACAAGAGACAGGGTTTCATGTGAGGCAACAAATCTAACTTGTGACTTTTACCCATCTGAACTCACATGCTGACCCTGCCCCAGTCACTATGGTGTGGCACGAGCAGTCAGCAGCCGCTGGTCTCAAACTGACTGAAATAACCAGAGGAAAAGGGAAGTGGTCGGTCGGTCTGATGCTTAGCCTCCCTGGTCACGAGATGGAGGTGAAAGAAAGTGCTGAACTGGCTGTAGCTCTGTGTTGTAACATGAAAAGATGGAAGATGTCTGTGTGTCTTGCTATCTATCTATACATGTGCTAATGCATGTGGGATAGATGTGTGCTGCACCATCCTCACTGTTTTGCATTATGATTAGAGTGTGTGTTTAAGTTTCAAGGTGTGGTCAAATCTTTATATATGACATGCATTGTAGGGTGTGTGTGCTTCTGTACATGTTGCTATGTACTGAACTAACAAAGAAGTAGTTACAAATTAAATGACAAGTTTGACAACATTTTTATTCATGACGAGATTGATACCACTCTCCATGTGAAGATGATTAGCTTAGCTTAGCATATAGACTGGAGAAAGCTAGCCTGCCATGTACAAAGATGACCCAATATGTCAACCAGCACCACTCACAAATGACAACAAGCTCATACATTTACTTGCAGATCTTATTTATTCATCCAAACGTAAACTAAATTACAAAAATAACAATATGTGATTTTGAAGAGGGGTTATGAGCCACAGTTTTTGACTCTGCGAGAAAACCCATGAGTGTATTTCCCAAGATGTGGAGCTATTCTTTTAAAGAAAGTCCTACGAATAGCAAGTCCTCACAAATATAGCATATTTATATCTCCAGATATGCCGATTTGATGACAACATCGGCCCAACCTTTATGGCTCTACTTGCCTTTGCGCCCCATTGTCTGCATGATCACACTGAGTAAGCGTGTTCCTCGTATCTGTGGGTGTGTGAGTTTTTAGCTGCATTTTCCAGTGTGCCCTGGAGTAAAAGCCTTCCGTCTGTCTGGTGCTCCATTCCTCACAAAGTGGGTCAGTGGCTGGCTGAGTAAGAGGGTAAAGTCAGGCTAAAGTCAACCTGTGTACGTGTGTGTGTGTGTGTGTGTGTGTGTGTGTGTGTGTGTGTGTGTGTGTGTGTGTGTGTGTGTGTGTGTGTGTGTGTGTGTGTGTGTGTGTGTGTGTGTGTGTGTGTGTGTGTGTGTGTGTGTGTGTGTGTGTGTGTGTGTGTGTGTGTGTGTGTGTGTGTGCATAATTGTGAGTGGGTGGGGAAGAGTCGCATCCACCATAACAAGTTCAAAGCTGGGGCAGAGTGAGAAGACGACAGAGAGACGAGATTTTAAAAAGGAAATCGAGAAAGCCAGACAGGCAGGAATGTATACTTGAGATCATGTGGGCAGGGCTACATCCAAAATGCAATGAGTGCTACTGTACGAAATGACTGGTTCCTAATAAAGAAAATGCATGCAGGTGTAAATGTGTGAGATGTGTAGATGGAAAGACAGACAGACGTGTAAAGGGAGGGCTGCGGAGAACACAAACTGCTGCGGCGTGCTTTTAATGTGATGCAGACAGACATGGCTGCAGAGGGAGTAGTAAAGTGAAGTGTACAAGACTTTATTTTGTCTGCTTTTTACAGTCTGCTTGTCTGGGTTAGACTACTATGGGCAACGCCTAGGGAGCACCACTTACAGGGGGTGCTCGAGTATGCGTGGGTTTCTGTGTTGGGGCACTTAGGGGTAGAGTAAGCACTGTAAAATAATTTGGGTTAGCGTGAATTATTCACTGATTTAGCTGAGCACAGCATTGCAGAGCTAGCTTCTCCTCGGGCGGCGCACACTCGTTTTAAAAAGCAGGAATAAGGACCCGCACGGTAGCTGTGGCATGATTTCTGTGTGTATCCGTGGGTTTATATGGTCCGCAATCCAGCAGATTAGATAAACAATCCTTTTTCTAAGTCATTTGTGGCCAACGAGTCTGTGAGGAAGCCCTGTCATCAGTGTCTGGGTGAGGAGACAACCACAGGGAAACTCACGGGCTAGCATAAAGGTTTAAAAAGGTAGAAAATCAACCAGCTTCACAATCCGTTTGCCTCCTTTCATGCCACCATTTATTCATGATACTCTATCCTCTTCCACCCTCATCTCACATTCAAACAGAGAGAATATAAATACCCTGCTCTGCTATATTTGCCACGAGTTGTCTGTTGGATGGTGTTGGCGTGTTTGTGTGTGTGTGTGTGTGTGTGTTGTTGTGTGTGTCTCTGACTAACACACTGTACTATTGCACTCTTGAGTGCAACAGGGCACCCCATGTTAAATCATTCCCATCCCCCACCTTCGCTCCTCTGTCCTCTTCCTTCTCCTCCCCCTCGCCTCTTCAACTTCCCTTCCTCTTTTAACCTCCCCGCTTTATTCCCCCTTTCCTGAAGTCTCTCTGGGTTTGAAAGTTGGAACGTAGCCAATTAACACAACAGCCGGTTGAGGTGGTGGAGGAGGGGAACAGAGAGAGAGAAGGCTCACATCGCTACACACTGACCTACATACACTTCCACCCAGCTGATTGAATCTTACGTTGAGGCCTGCGGCCAATCACGAGTGGGGGTGGAGTGCCAGCGAGCCAATGGCGTCTACGCGGAGCTCTTGCACTGTCTCCATACAGTTTTCAGTAATCATACAGGGGCAGAGAGAATGAGAGAGACAGAGAGAGAATGGGTGTGCTTGACAGATGAGAGTCACAGAAAACGAGAGAAAGAAAGAAAGAAGGAGACAGAATAGAGTGAGGCAGAGAGGCAAAAAATAGAAAAGCATGGAATCAAAATATGGCTGACGAAGGGGAAAAAAAAACGTTGTTCCTTCCTCGTTTGCTCTGTGCCTCAAAGTCTTATGGTGCTACAACTGCAGACAGATAAAGGCTAATACTGGCTAATTTTAAAGAGTGGATTAGTGCCCCGTATTTGTCCTTGCTCCTTTCCCAGCTCGAGCCCAAGGCTAGCCTTTTACTGAGCTTGAGAAGTCTATGCTCCTCCTCGCTCTCCAAAACAGTCCCTTAACACATCATTCAGACCCACTCAAAAATATCAAAAGTGACAGAATGTATTGCTGCTCTTTCCAAAGCAACTCATGACTCAACGTTTTGGTCATTATCATGCTTTTACTTGAGCTTGAACTTGGTTTCCCCTGAGTTGTATGAAAGTCAATCAAAAACTGTATAAAAAAAACCACTCAGTCAACTTTTTCAAGCTGTGTGTCATTTATCACTATTGAAATAACTTGCTGTGTTGTCAGTTATCCACCTTGGGATTACTTGTACAGGTGTTATATTACATAATTGCACGATTAAGATGGGAGCTGTTATTGCATTCTAATTTATTTTATTATCTTTATTTGTTATTCTTGCGACATAATCACACATGCATAATAAGATTTACTGTAGATGTCTAAGACTGATAAGAGAAAATCTGAGCTCCTCTACACACAGCCTGAGGACAGAGATACCAAGATAACTGTTGCCCACAGATCCTTTAGGTACACAGACACACACCTTTGATAACACTGTGCCACCACAGAGAGGCTGAGGGCATCCCTGGCACGGCACAAAATGGAAAGTTCAACCTGCAACCAACTTACTGCAGGCTCTAAAAGAAAACCTTACATAAGCGTTTGAGCCCAACAGAGATAATGCATTTCTGTTCTATTCTATCTGCCTTCGTTTTGCTGTGGTGGCAAAAAACGGGAAGGAAGGAAAGGGAGTCTCAGAAGCGAGACAATAAAAAAAGCCAAGAAAGGCAAACCGAAAGGAAAAAGAGGGGGCAGCGTGAGGCACACTAACCCATATTTACAGAGATGGAGGCTTATACAGCTCTCACAACAGAGACAACACTCTGGAAATTATGGATTATGGGAAGTAGAGGGAAGACAAAAAGCTATCATATGGGAGAAGATTGGATTTTTGCGTTGATATTTGATCATTTTTACCTTGAGAGCACGGCAATATTTGATTAAATATTGAAAAACATTGAGGGTCTGAGAAAGCATGCATGTGTGTTTAACTATGTTAGCACTCTTGGCCAGACTATTCATGTGTTGGTAGAAAAGTTAGCAGTCATTATCAGTATACTGTGACTTGACTTGTTTTCTTATTCAACTGAGGAGACGGGTGATAGCAAGACATCCTAATGTCTTGAAGGTCGAAAGCATCATCAAATGTTCTTATTCCAAAAATACGTAATTAGTGTTCAAATGACTACTGCATGTTTATGGACTCATGCTTCTCTGACGCTCACGCCAAAGGCCTCCATCTCAAAGCTGAATTGTATTTTCAGTACACTTCTGCACACACACACACACACACACACACACACACACACACACACACACACACACACACACACACACACACACACACACACACACACACACACACACACACACACACACACACACACACACACACACACACACACACACACACACACACACACACACACACACACACACACACACACACACACACACACACACACACACACACACACACACACACACACACACACACACACACACACACACACACACACACACACACACACACACACACACACACACACACACACACACACACACACACAACTAAAAGCCTTTCAACCACACGGTGATGTCACTGCACGGCAATAATCCATCCCCGAGGAAACCGTGGTCAGCACTGGTTTGGCTCACACTCTTGGTCCATAGATGCCCCCCCCCTGCGCATGCCTCTTTTTCACCAGACAGCTGAGCCTATCAGGAGTGATGGGTCTTTATGAATAATGCACTCATTGACTCAAGTGCTCGTATGAAAATGGATTCCTGACCAATATTGACCGTCTATTTGAAACAGAAAAACGAGCAGCACTCAACCTGCTAAGGTCTCTCCAGAGTGAGGTGTCCTGGGTAATTAGCCCGTATCGTGAAAGTGAGAGGGGTGGAGGGCTGGTGTGACCCTCCCGTCTGAACGCTGACCCATTATGGGGCAAGTGGGGCATGTTACTGTGTTCATGTCATACTGTTCTCTGCGTGGCGACCTTTTCACCCTGCGTTCACGTGGCACCAATTATAACCACTATAAACACTTGGTTGGACAACACTTGATACAAACTAGTTTCAAGCATATCCAGACCCTAACAGATGATGCTAACACTTGATCGAAAGGAAATAATAATGCACCCTGCATCAGTGGCAGCTGCTGACAATGCACTCCAATAAATCAACCACGATAATGGTTAATAACAGCTTTTGCCGATATTTCTACGTATGTTTGACTCAGTTATTTCCTTGCATTTGGACAATCAAAAACAGAGTTTGTCTGAACTTGTCTCTTGAAGCTGCAGCTGTAGATAGCGCCTTATTATTGATTGTGATAAAGCAAAAAGAGTTGGGGAAGGTGACCTTTGCTCAAAATGCACGATTTTATCTAACCGCTAAAAGACAAAATGCTCTGAGATTTAAGGTACATATTCAACAGTTGTTTTTAAAAACGTTGTTGACTTTTCTAAGGGATGTATTATATTATCCCTTTGAATTATCCTGTGTCACAGTCCCCTGTAGTGTATCGTCTCTTTCATAGATGGTAACAGTCTAACAGGGTGGGACTGCACATACTGTCTGCTTGCTTGACTCTCTAGCCAGATCACATGAGCTCTAACACTGAGCACTGTATGTACCCATCCCCCACCACCAATATGCTGTGGGAATGAAAGAAGGAATGGAGGGAGATAGGGGAAGAGGAGGAGGAGGTGTGAGGCCCACTCTTTTCTTTTTTCTAAACTCTGTTGCTTTGAGTCCTCAAACGCCACGCTGAACTGAACGCTTCCCGCAGAAAGGAAAGCAGGAGCGAAAGTTGGCTGTGCCGGGAAAGTGAGGATCTCTCTGGAGGAAGATGTACAACAACAGCTGGGGCCAGGGCTTTCCCCTGCATTAGCCCAGCCCCCTCTGTGCATAGTACTACTACACACACGTGCCTATATATTCATAACGAACACAAAGCCTCCTCTACATCAGGGCCCCTCCATATTCAAATGCCTAGAGCAGAGAATGGAAATAAGAAACGTGCACTAGAGTATGTCTCCCTGGCTGGGTGCTTGAGTGTGTTTTACCCCAGTTGTATTACATATGTATACTGTTGGATGCTTGTGTGTTTATGTGTGTATTTGGTGTTGTGTCCTTGCCGTGAAGCCATTTTGAGACCCTAATGGTCTTAAGGTCATTGTTTCTGGGTATCGGTTACTCTCCTCAGCAGCACAGAGGGACTAAGTGATTGATGGACAGATGGCTCCTTGATTGGTTGGGATGAAGGTCGCCGTGGGAACAGAGGGATGAGCTACAAGTTGAGAGAAATAACACATGCATGCACCCATAATGCCTACACACAGACCACCACACAGGGCGAAGGTGAAGGAAGGGCTGAAGGAGAGTGTGTAACGCAGAAAGGAAGGCTATTTGTCTGGGTAGAGCGGTGCCCAATGTGCCTTGGGGATTTGGACAGATTTCATGCCCCCATAAGCAATGAAACGCACAGACCCAGACACACACACACACACACACACACACACACACACACACACACACACACACACACAAACTCAATGCTGGGCATTCTCTCTGCCCAGCTACCCGCATCAGATGAAAAAAGCATGGCACGTGGTGAGAGACGGAGGGACAGAAGAACAAAGATAAGCCAGAGAGAAATCTGCTACAATATGCCTTCACTGATGGTTGCAGGAGAGTGCTCTAACTCATCATAGAAAACTTCCTTTTAATGTTTCTGGCTAAAGAAAGGCTTTCTGCGTCAACATTGAAAGTCTTCAGTACATTTTCCTGAGAAAGTAGGTTGTGGCTTTTCAACCTTCACAGAGAAAAGTAGCATGCATGAGTCCTCTAATAACACTGTGCACCATTTGAAAGGCAAAATAGCACTTTTCTTTCCAAAAGCTATTGTTCACACTGGGGGTTGAGTTTAGTGAAGTCAAGTTAATCTGTGCAGAGTAAAATCACAAACAGTTTTACGGAACAAGTATAGTGTAAATACGGCCGAGTGCTTAAGGTTTTTGTTTATAATTGGATATATAAATACAATTTGGAAAATGGACCCTCACGAGGGGTGTGGAATGTATTTTTTTTTTACCAATAGTGGTGTCTGGCCTAACGGAGCTCTCAAAGGACATACAGACAAAACATATATATGTTTATGCTCAAGGATATTTCCTTTCTAGCAGTTGAGTTTTCAATTTTTTTCAGATATGCCCAGCTGGTCCATGAATTTGACCCCGTAGACCTTTTTCGTATATCCTCCATGTCCTATCTATGTTTTAGACCTGGACATCAAATGCAACACTCACATGTTGAATTCCAACAGGGCAGAATATGTGGGAGAAGTTAGAAGAGGTGTGTTGCTTTCAGTTCAACGGCTGACTCAAGTAAATCTGGGACTGTAGGTGAGAGTCCTACAGAAAGCTTTCTCTCTGGGTTACTGAACCAGCATCCAAATTCTGACCTTTTCCTTTTTTATCAGCTTAAAGTTGACATATCATGCTATATTTGAAAAATATATTGTAGGGCCATACCTATACAAAACATGTCTGTGAAGTTTTTTTTTCAAAATACCAAACAGATCACCCATTGTAGCCATGGCTCTTACTGCTCAAACCCCTCTTTTGCAGCCCTGTTAGAGAAACGCAGATTTTGGGTCCTTAGCTTGAACAAAAAAAAGAAGAGGAGGCGGCGCTAATGCCTGATCAGAATTCTACCGGAGATAAAGTTAAATTCGGTTGTGATAAAACACCATCCTGTTCTAAACCACATCAAGGATTATTTCTGAAACAGCATGGAGCTCAAATGCTTTTTCTCTTGCAGGTTTATCACAAGGTGAGTTCCTTTTTTATTTCCTGCTTTTTAAACACATGTGCTCTTCAGTACAGGTTAGCTCTGAGCGTTAGTGAGGCTTGCTAATGTGAACAAAGATGAGATTACGTCCAAAACACGTCAGGCATTGTTTCTGATAGCAACTTTCTGTGGGTCCGCCGACGTCAGTTCTGATGGACACGTCAGTTTGGATGGAAATCTGTATCCGCTCGTTGTACCCCTGTTTTTAAAAGATTTGGGTACGGAGGAAAAGAGAGAGGGTTTTATTTTCTGACGCTGCGTGAGTTCCCCGACGCACCGGGGACACATTTATGTATAAAAGACATCACAAAGTGCATTTAGCATGATAGGTCCCCTTTAAGGTAGATATACTCCTGCCTACACCCTGCAGTCAGATTTAACTAATTCAGCAGACTTAACCTAAAATTCATTTAAAATAGTAATCTGTCGGATCTTAAGCTCTCAAGGTTTTTCTTGAATAAAACAAACTTTTTCAAAACAAATTTGGGTTAAGGTCAAGTCAGGTTGCACACTGTCAGGAAACACATACGGACATGCTTATTAGATTGACCCTTATTTGCTGCTGCTGCTGTGCTCTACAGGCATATCTATCTGCTGACCCTTATCAACCCCCCAACTCTCTCTTATAAAATCCAGGTGTGCAAACACAAAGGTTTACCTAGGCCTCGTAAACCGTAACAGATAAGACAAGAGGAGGGTAGAAATTAAGAGGAAGGAGGCCCAGCTCGGATCCACAGTAACCTCCTCATCTGGGCTGTGACTTGGCCTCGTTTTTTCATCCCAAGATGACACGAGACAGAACAAGTGGATGTTCTGGCACAGATATAAGGCAATTTACTGCCTCATCCACTCAAAAGCGAAGAATCAAATCGGTTAAAAGAAGAGACTGCCAGCTGTTATCTACTTCGTAATCAGAAGGTCACAAGTTGGAAAACTGATATGATCAGCTAGTTCTCAACAAGACTTTTGGGCATCCATGCTAGCGGTTATGTGAGGTCTAGTGGAAAGCAGTATCACGTTAATTATTCATCCTTTGGGACACATGAATGTGTTCACCAGATTTCATGCAATCCATCCAATAGCTGTTGAGAAGTATCACTTAAAACCCCTATGTCAAAGTGAGAGTGTGACTTAAATCACTAGCATGCATCGTCTGGGAACCACGGATGTCAACATGTGAAATTGTTCCAATCTATCAAGTCAATGAGATATTGTTCAGGATATGTGAAAGTACGGGTATTAAAAGGTATATTGCATGGCTGAGAGATGAGTGGATGCGATAGATCTCAGATATGTTCTTAACTCGCAGTGCCCCAGAGCAGATGGTTTCCAGCTTTTAAAGAGTGACGCGAGAAAAATGGTCAAGTTGAAATTCTATCCATCACAATGTTTTCTCTGTACCTCCCTTGCAGTTTTAACCTCTCGTGCAAGTGTTTCATATTTGATACATGTGGAAAACAAAGATTACACAAACAACGTGACCATATTTTTTTCTGCTGCTGCCATCAGTCTTTCTGTTTCTGTGTTCAGCGGTTAAATCAGGATCAACAATGGCTTGCCTTCATCCCACAGTAACCTGCCTCCACTCACACATCTCAGAAGTCCAGGGACATAGTGGTGACTTCATGAAGAGTGGGATTAATGCTAAGAGGCTGCCGTGTGTGGGAACTTCAGGCAGAATAACACAATGGACTGAAAAACGCCTTGAAATACAAAACACACACACACACAAAGAAAGTACTTTGTGCTGAACAATCGCCAAAGGAAAATTATGGGAACTATTATCAGATACCCAGAAAAGAACAGAAAGCGTCATTCCCTTGTTGTAATGATGCATGGAGGATGTGGAACATTGGAGCCCAGCATGTGTACAGCAACACATCTCGAGCTGTGTAATTCATACCAGAAACTGACACGCTTTGCATGTGTGACTCTGACCTATAGGATTTCACAGAGACAAGAGAATCCTGTGTGTCCAGAAAGAAAGCCTGTGTGTTGAACAGGTGGCTGGCAGGCTGGATGCTTGATGGCACAATCTTTGCTTATCAAATCTGGGAGTGCCGTGTCTGTGGTTGGAAAGCTTCCACCAGTAACTCTGTAGTCTATAGAGTATGTAAAACGGTGTACTGGCTACACAAAATGTGGGAACACAACAAACTGCACTCTGGGAGACAGATTAAAAACAATAAACTAGGGCTCTGTGTTGGCAATGATCTTGCAATATAATACGTATCATGATAAAGGGATTACAATTAAATGTATTGAAATATTTAAGCAAGGCGAGGAAAACTGTCATAGTGCTCGTGTGTGTGGTGGATTATTTACACAATACTATAATTTCTTTTCAGCATTTTATCAATATTTCATTCGTTAAATGTCCCGGTTATTGTCAATATATCAGTAAATCAAGACACCCATATATCCAATATATGCAGAAATGCCATAACAATTAGTTGAATTTGGGTTACAGAAAGACTTCACATCTCTTTCCCCCCCCATTCGTCACCTCTCCTCTTCTTCTGCCTCCCCCCTCTGACACAGAAAGCTTTATTGTAGTCAATTAAATGTTAATCAGGAACAGTAGCTCAGTCCGTCCTCTGCAGTCTCAGTGATGCCAGATAGGTGGAGTGGCGTAATCGAAAGAGACAGGCTCAGAAGACAACACATTAAAGTTTAAAAGCCAAGAGTCGCATCTGTGAGCCAAGTACCGAGTTGAGCACTTCAAATCAGACGCTAGCCGATGACTGTTGACAGAGCTTGGATAATGACGCAGGACAGGGAAGGAGACGCTCAGATCTTCACCTACATCCCCCAAAATACACAACGTCTCAATTTAATAACTCAATACTATTAATGGTAAACATGTCTGAACAAGACACACAAGAGGGTGTGTGTATGGCATGATGGTGTGTGGTGGTAGAGGGAGTCGATTACAGAGGAGGAGGTGACCGAGAGGCAAGGGGCCCACTTTAGCAATGTGGTTATCGGAGAAATTGAGAAACAAGGCCAGAATGGGAGGTATGTGCAGTCGACTGTATGTGTGTGTGTGTGTGTGTGTGTGTGTGTGTGTGTGTGTGTGTGTGTGTGTGTGTGTGTGTGTGTGTGTGTGTGTGTGTGTGTGTGTGTGTGTGTGTGTGTGTGTGTGTGTGTGTGTGTGTGTGTGTGTGTGTGTGTGTGTAAGCACAGGGGGAGGGGAGATGCTTTCAGTGGGTCACTCTGTTATCTGCTGTCACCCACACAGAGAATCGCCCTCCCACCTGCTTGACAAGTTATCAATACTATGGAGACAAACAAGTAACAACCCCCCTCCCTTCCATGTCGACACAAGTATGCATGCCTCTGTGCATGTGGCCTTATGAATATTATACACACACAACCACACACACCTACAACATTTGCGTTGATGAAAAGGCCGTCGTTCACTTTATTTTAGACTCTTTCCTGCCCAGTGAAACTTCCTGTGCTCCACTGCTCATTTACGGTTTGATATATTTAAAATGTATTTTCTTAATTGTATTAAAGCCCACTGTTTTGTTGCTGTTACACCACGTGGCTAAGATGACAAGAGGTGGCGAACACTTGTTTTGAAAGTTGTCAGCCTATTAAATGGCAGTTTACTGTTGTTATCGCTACCATAATAATGCATCAGATCGGACAAACTGCACATTGAAAAAAATGTCCGCAGTCAAAATAAGTAACAACTTTTATTACTTATGTAAGTTAATTACATTACGTAAGTTTTGATCGACCCATCCATCCACCTCCATATGCAGACTTTGTCGACTGACTTTCTTGAGATGAAGAAGAACGCTTAGGCGCTTTCTTGCTAACAGGCTGCTGACTACAGCCACATATTTACATCTGAAAGTAGTTTTCATCTTTTCATGATATTGTTCGCAGTACAGACGATAAGCATTTTTCCCAAAAGATCAAATGACTCTTCACAGATCTAAATGTTTGAGCCTCTACAGCTCAGGGCTACTTGAGCACTGATGGTGCAACGCTTCAGTCCTTTCACTGTTAAAGCTGCTCATAACTCTTAAAATAACGTGCATACAGTAGTGCTGAGGCATGAAGGTCTTGCTTGGCAACTTAGTTCTAGCTTTAATATCCACACAAGCATGTGTGCTTTTTTGATAAATACCTCAGACTAAAATACACTTTTGCCAACTTTGTGTGTCATTTATGTATTTTTTTGCCTAGAAGTACTTTTGTTTGCAGAGATATCTTGTTTAGACAGAGCAGACGTGGCTGAGGACGATATGTACTATAATTGCAGGTTTCCTAGAGGTTTTATTTATTTTTCCTGTGGCAGACAGACAGCATGATTTTCCAGTCGGACTGGTATTTCTGTATTCTCTCTGAAACCAGCAACACTTTACTGTCCCTTGTAATTTATCGACCCTGCTATTGAAAATTGCTTTTTGCTTGACCTTTCTCCAGAGGGATCAAGGGGCAGTGTCATCTACAGAACAGCTTGCATGGAGCTGGAAGAATTAGCCCTGTTGCTCCAGTAGTTAAACACTAGTCTCCAACCACCGTTCTGCTTTACTGAGCTTTAATGTTGTATGTTTATTCTATGTAAAGAGAGATCTGTAGTTTCGGTATATTCTATTTGTTTTGTATTTCTAGGGAATTACATGCACAATTAATTTCTTCCCATTCTTTTTCCAT